>NC_068364.1:39130223-39349696 GCF_020536995.1 Dreissena polymorpha
TTTTAAATCAAACTCTTGAAAACTGTTTGTGTCTACGTTAATATAACCAGGTGATAGCTGGTTGCAGTCCTAACAAAATGCAATAAATGCAAGTATTAAAAAAAAAATCCCGCTAACAGGGAGCACCTATTATGTACCATGGCTTCAAAACCAAGAAACCGTCGGAGACGGGTTGTGCCCCCAAAAGTTTTTTTTCGTCACAATATTGCACTATATATTCAGATAAAAAAAACGTCTTGAGGACATAACTTTGGACAAATAATACGATGGATGGTTTAGCAACTTAAAATTTTCAAAGGGCCATAACTCTCTAAATAATCATCTAACCAGAACCCACACATAAAATGCTCATCTCCTCAAGGTAGTTAAGCTTCCCATAAAGCTTCATTGAATTCCAGTCAGTAGTTGGGAGAAATAGCCTGGATAAAGAATGCACTATATGTACCGTTATAGAAATTTCAAAGGGCCATAACTCTGTGAAAAATCATCCTACCATAACCGCTGATAATATGCACATCTCTTCTTGGTTGTGAAGCTTCCCATAAAGTTTATTGAATTCCTGTCATTAATTGCTGAGAAATAGCCCGGACAATAATTGGCAACTATATGTACAGTTAATGGAAAATTTCAAGGGCCATAACTCTGTGAAAAAAGCTCGGACCAGAACCAGCTGATAATATGCACATCTCTCTTGGTAGTGAAGCTTCCCATAAAGTTTAATTGAATTCCGGTCATAAATTGCTGAGAAAATAGCTCGGACAAATATTGTG
This sequence comes from Dreissena polymorpha, assembly GCF_020536995.1. Taxonomy (NCBI): domain Eukaryota; kingdom Metazoa; phylum Mollusca; class Bivalvia; order Myida; family Dreissenidae; genus Dreissena; species Dreissena polymorpha. The sequence goes on from NC_068364.1 coordinate 39,130,994, forward strand.
CAGGGGCAGACGGACACACCACGGACAACGAAGCGGGGACTATATGGGGGAGCATAAAAATATATTAATGTCTAAGATGAAGCATTTGTCAATGAAATAACATGTTCACGCACAAAAAACAACACCCATCATAAACCATGAACCCATATCTGGAAAGTTTTGTTTGACAGAGATTATTATGATGACAATAATGGTGCTACTAGTACTCATGACGAGATGGAAATAATAATGATTAATGATGGTGATGTAGTTGCACTGATGATGATAATGATGATGATAATGTGTTGGTGTGATTATTTTGTATGTACAGATTAAAAGGGTCACCGTAAAGTAGCAAGATCAGTGGTGGCGTAGAAGTGGAGAAGGGATGATGTACACAGTTGTAATAAACTCAGCTTTGTGTAGTATATGGATTTATCTGAATTACGAAACAGCACATGATGAGTGCCATCAATAGCGTTCCTTATGAAGATGATACTCCAGTGGTTTTTTTTCACCATCTTGGGAATGAGGGTCGGGTCCCTTCGGGTCGGTATAAAAATCGCATCATTTGACTAACATTGGGAAATAATTGTTGTTTTTAGCACACAATACTTTAAAATTGAGAATAAAGTGATTTTAATATTAATTTACCAAGGTCAACAAGAAGAGGTGGATGGGAGATGAACAAAATGTTTAGAATTTTTTTTCAAAGTAAATAAAAAATGTGGAAACCTTCAATTAGGAATTTTGAGGTCCCCTTTGGGAAAAATATATACTTTTTTTCCATTGAAAATGGGTCCCCTAACAGGCCCCAGACATTGAACGAAAAAAAAAAAATGTACTCACCGATCAAGCTGTCTCATTTTCTCACAGATCTCCGTTTCTCATCGAGAGGGTAGAGATTGGGAAACCTCACCTGCATTCAACAGGTATTGATGTCTTCCAAGAACGACTCTTGTTTTATCTGAAGTGAACACACAGAGAGTCAATCAATCGAGCCTTGAAAAAATGGCCAGTTAACCGGTTACATTTTCGGAAAAAGGATAAACCTGGAAAAAAATATTTGATTTTTTTTATGGAATAATTTGTACGATTTTACTTTTTTCGCGTGACATACTGCCAACTTGCGCTGGCGACGTAGTTAGAACAACATGCCGCACGATCGACAGTAATACATAACGTGTCAACAATCAAAGTAATAAAACAATAAATCAATACCTTTGTGATAACAATAGGCGGGTACGTTTTGATAACTGACACTATTGTGTTTTTTTTTTGACTCGCTAAAATTTATCTAGCGAACTGCGGTGAGTGGGAGCTATTAAGCGAAGACGTAATTAACACGTTTATTGAACTCGCGATTAAAAACAGTTGAGACATAAGACGGCTTATTTTGATGTTTTGTTTACCAATACCCAACACTGATTGCTCGCAAAAATACAGTGTTTATAAGTAACATTTTTTATCAAGAATTGCATCCGTAGTTGAAATCTTGGACGATGTTAACGTCCTTTTGTTTATCAAAAATTAATATAATTATGATAATCTTACGTCTAATGATTCCACCATTACCGTCCCATGAAAGTGTTATTAAAGAAAGCAAATTATTAACTTATTAAATAATTAAACATCAATAAAAATAGATACAAAATAAAACCATTGAATTTAGGTATTTGTGTAATTGCTTAAACTTTTCGCGCTATGGTACGTTAACAAACATACGTAACTATCAGTATTTGAGATCATTATACTAGTTACTTTGCTATAAATAAATGTACTGATTATATTAAACATTCAACTTACATATCGTGCAAAATTAATTTAAATTGCATTCGTTTTCTTTATTTCCACCCACATTTTTTAATTGTATAATGAAAATCAAACGATACTACTTAGGCTACAACGCTAAAATGCAATAAAAAAATATGTAAGTATCGAATAAGAAGAGATGCGAATTCGTTGGACACACATGACCCACTTAACGTCAAATAGTAAGGGAAAAAACGTTTCTATATTAAGCCAATTTGAGTTTCAAAAATTTAAAACAGAATGAACACACCATTTTTGTGAGCGATACGACCCGAACGTAAAATAAGCGGCCCAACCAAAAATAAGTTATTAACACGTGAAAGTGAACATTGTGTAGTTTTTTAATTTTTTTACCCCTGTGCATGTACGCAGGAAAACTAAATAAAATATATAGCAAACATTTACAAAATTATTAAATAATTGTACAATACATTTTATTACGAAACTGGCATGCTATCAACGCAAGCGATATCAAATTTGAAATAACTTTTGTTTCTACAGAGCTGTTCGAGCGGTATGAAATTTTTTACGTACTCTTAATCATTTTCACTACTTAAGGTGTTTCGGTTAACCGGTTAATAACAGGTAACGGGAAAAGGTTATCCGGTTAATGATTTTTGTAACCTCTTGCATCCCTAGTTTTAATTGAATGGACTTTTCGACACAAGTCAGGAAAGTCTGAGCAAACAAAATTCTCTGATTTTTCCCTGCTTTCAGGAACTTTTTCCAAATACCCTTACTTTTCCCTGACTGGAAAAAGTGAAAGTCTTTTTCCAGGTTTTTCCTGATTTCCAGGTTGGCTGGGAACCCTGAATATTAATGCATGTATATACATGGGTGGAAAACAAGGCAGTTTCTGGGTAGTGTAATGTCAATGGAACAGTCTTAACCAAAAACCGATTCCACTTCCTTTTACTTCTGGCGCCTAGCACAGGAACAATACTTGTTCCTACCTGGGTATCAGAGAACATGAACACTACTTGTTCCTACATGGGTATCAGAGAACAGGAATACTACCTGTTCATACCTGGGTTTCAAAGAACACGAACACTACTTGTTCCTACCTGGGTATCAGAGAACAGGAACACTACTTCTTCATACCTGGGTATCAGAGAACATGAACACTACTTGTTCCTTCCTGGGTAACAGAGAACAGGAACACTACTTGTTCATACCTTGGTATCAGAGAACAGGAACACTCCTAGTTCCTACCTGGGTATCAGAGAACAGGAACACTAATAGTTCCTTCCTGTGTATTAGAGAACAATAACACTCCTAGTTCCTACCTGGGTATCAGAGAACAGTAACACTACTAGTTCCTTCCTGGGTATCAGAGAACAGGAACACTACTAGTTCCTACCTGGGCATCAGAGAACAGGAACAAGACTAGTTCCTACCTGTGTATCAAAGAACAGGCACACTTCTAGTTCCTACCTGGGTATCAGAGAACTGGAACACTACAAATTCCTACCTGGGTATCAGAGAACAGGAACACTACAAATTCCTACCTGGGTATCAGAGAACAGGAACACTACTTGTTCATACCTGGGTATCAGAGAACAGGAACACTACTTGTTCATACCTGGGTATCAGAGAACATGAAGACTACTTGTCCCTACCTGGGTATCAGAGAACACTACTTGTTCCTACCTGGGTATCAGAGAACACTACTTGTTCCTACATGGGTATCAGAGAACAGGAAAACTTCTTGTTCCTACCTGGGTATCAGAGAACACTACTTGTTCCTACCTGGGTATCAGAGAACAGGAACACTACTTGTTCCTAACTGGGTGTCAGAGAACACTACTTGTTCCTACCTGGGTATCAGAGAACAGGAACACTACTTGTTCCTAACTGGGTGTCAGAGAACACTACTAATTCCTACCTGGGTATCAGAGAACAGGAACACTCCATGGTTGTCAGTCTCAGTAGCCTTCCGTAGAATTCTTTTCAGATCCTCCCGCCATTCCACTGATGTGTACGATTTCGAGATCTCCACCTTAAAAACAAATGGTTTAGGCTGACTTTGATCGAAACATTCTACCTCTTATTTTTATGATCTCGAAATTATGAATAGATTTTATTGTAATTGCTATACATGTTTCTGATATAGATTTCATGTACAATTGTGAAATTTCCACCTAAAAAATATAAGATATACGTTAACTTCCATCTAAAACTTACCACCTCTTAATTTTATAGTCTGGAAATTATGTATAAATGTTTATAGATATCTCTATATCAAAAGCGAACCATTTCAAAATGTCCACCTAGCAAACATACAGTATAGGATAATTTGGCTCTAAAACATACCATCTCTGATTTTTATTATCTCGAAATTTTGAAGTGTACCAATTTCAGAATCACCACTTAAGGTAAAGGTTACCTTCCATCTTAAACATACCAAGTCTGATTTATTTAATCTCAAAATTATGAATAAATGTTAATGCCATCTCTATAATCAATGATTTATAATGAAACTACCATTCCACCTATGTGTATAATTTACAAATCTCTACCTTGCAAACGTAACTTGAACCCAAAAGATACTACCTTTGATTATTTATTAACTTGACATTATGTTTAACTTTTAGTGATATCTCCTTATCAAGCATTGATTATGAAACTCTGTAGCTGCTAAACATTTATATACGAGATAAAAAAGTTTCAAAATAGACCCTTATTTTTTCCAAATCTGAATAAACTTAATGCTAGATCCCACCAATAATAACGATTTTACAGTAACTCTTTTAACTCTTTCAGTGCGGGAACCGAATTTTGAAGGCCTTTGCAAACAGTTTGGATCCAGATGAGATGCCACAGAACATGGCGTCTCATCTGGATCCAAACTGTTTGCTATTCTGATAGTATCCTTTGAAAAAAATCTGAGAAAATGCTAATTTTAGAAATTCAGCAGACAACATTTTAGCAGACGACAAATTTCCCAGCATGCAAAGGGTAAATGACAGCTAGGGCAGAGCTTCACATTTTTTAGGCCAAATTAAGATCTGTCAATTAAAATACATCAAAGTGATCAAAGAATTTAGAACTGTCAATTAATATACATCAAAGTGGTTTAAGAATTAAGAACTGTCAATTAAAATACATTAAAGTGGTATAAGAATAAGAACCGTCAATTAAAATACATCAACGTGGTCTAAGAATAAAGAACTGTCTACATCAAAGTGGTCTAAGAAATAAGAACCATTAATTCCAATACATCAAAGTGGTCTCCCTTACTTGGAACAGGTCGTAGTCCGCCATGTGTGCAGCAAGGCGTGTCAGCGACTGTCGACCAGATCCACCCACTCCCACTAGGAGGGCGTGGCTTCTCGGCTGCTTGATGATGCGTGCAATTCTTGACACATGCTCAATGGCGAATCTGTATTTATTTAAAAACAATTTATTAAGTTATTTGTAAACACATGTCAGCTATACAGTATAAAGATCAATACATATTTTGACAAAATATGCAAAGCAGATAGACATTGCTATATTGCTTAACATTAATACTGCAAAGTACAATTTGACATAATTGCAAAAAAAGATCAAGACTTATGCTCTTCTAGAAAACCTTTGTTATTTATTTACTATTCTATGTATATTGGCTAATAAAATGCTTGATTATACGTGTGTTTCTTGACACATGCTTAATAATGTTATTAATATAATATATATCAATCTCAGCCAAACATGGCCGGACCGATGGACACGTCCTTTAAACAAAATTAAGGTCCTGCCTGTAGGTCAAATTTACGGGACCACTAGTCCGGTGAAAAAAAAGAGAGGTAGGGTAGTTTAGGTAAACAAGTCTCGGCTACTTTCGTTTTGGAAAATGATCTTAAGATATTTAGAAGGAGCGATTCTCGGTGGAAAATTAGAAAAATTGATGAGAAAATGTATATTTACTGTTAACATGCGTTCAACATTTTTTGGATACGTTTTAACTCAACAAGACTAGTATCATGTATGGCATGTATTATTATTTAATGTCAAATACAAATGTGTGACCTTGAAATTAATAGCTTTTTAATCATTTATCATTTTATATCATTAACACCTTGATCCCAGCAATGAAACCAATTTATTTTACTATTATTATTTACGTACTGTAGCTGGTAGGTTCATTTAAAAAAAAGGAGGTCCTGTATTTTTTCCCATTTTACAGGGCATACTGTCCTGTAAAAATTTGCCTAGTTTGGATTTGACTGATATATAATACAGCAAACTATATTATACATTTATCATTGTATCTTGGCTAATAAACAACTTGACCATATGCAAGAATCTTAACAAATGCTCAATAGCAAACCTGTTTTATACATACATCGTTGTATATTGGCTAACAAAACATTGGTGATAGGCAAAATCTCAACAAATGCTCAATAGCAAACTGTATTATACATTTATCATTGTATGTTGTCAAACAGTTGTTTTTTTCCATTTCCTATTATTTGTAATCAAATGATGGACATGTACTTGATAGCAAACATGGGCTAGATTGAACTTTACCGGTACGCAGTTGTTTACCACTATCGAAAAAACAGGGGTTTGGGGGCAGTAGCCCCCGATACTAAGGAAATATATAGGATAAAAAAGATTAAAAGGTGTTGCGTTAGTTGTTATGTGTAAGGTGTTAAGGGTTAGGGTTAGGGTACGCTGTTTGATGTTAAGTGTTGCGTACCGGTAAAGTTCAATCGTCCCCAAACATGTATAAAACAAATAATTAAAGAAAATGCCTCACTCTGGGATAACAGGGCTAAATGCATGAGCCTAAAATGTTGTCCCAGATTAGCCTGTGAAAACCCCACAGACTTATCGGGGACAACACTTTTCGCTTTTATGGTATTTTTTGTTGTAAGGAAGTCTCTTCTTAACTCTTTCAGTGCGGGAACCGAATTTTGAAGGCCTTTGCAAACAGTTTGGATCCAGATGAGATGCCACAGAACGTGGCGTCTCATCAGGATCCAAACTGTTTGCTACTCTGATAGTATTCTTTGAAAAAAATCGAAGAAATGGCTAATTTTAGAAATTCAGCAGACTACATTTTAGAAGAAGACAATATTCCCAGCATGCAAATGGTTAAGGCATTCTGCACAGGCTAATCAGAAATGATACTTTCCGCCTAAACTGAATTTATGCTAAAAGGCAAATTCCTTTAAACAAACAAGGGACAAAATTGTCACAAAACCAGGTTTTCATTGTGAAAAAAAAATCTGATAAAGGGAGAAAACTCAAACTGAACTTTTGAAATGAACAAACAAAATAAACCCCCTTTGTAAGTTTGTTTTTAAAAAAAATCTATTTTTAGTCGTGGCGACCTTGACATTGGAGATATTGACGTGATTCTTTCGTGCGACACACCGTCCCATGATGGTGAACAAATGTGCCAAATGATTTTAAAATCTCACAATGAATGACATAGTTATGGCCAGGACAAGCTCATTTATGGCCATTTTTGACCTTTGAACTCAAAGTGTGACCTTGACCTTGGAGATATCGACGTAATTATTTCCCGCGACACACCGTCCAATGATGGTGAACAAATGTGCCAAATGATTTTAAAATCTGACAATGAACGACATAGTTATGGCCCCGACAAGCTTGTTCCGCCCGCCCGCCAGCCCGCCAGCCAGCCAGCCAGCCAGCCAGCCCGCCCGCATTCGCCAATCTAATAACCAGTTTTTTCTTTCGGAAAACCTGGTTAAAAATACATAACAGTGGAAAGCGTTGTCTCTTACTGTGCAGACTGCACAGGCTAATCCCTGACTACACTTTATGCACATGCATCCGAGACGACGCTATGCACATGCATTTAGCCCCATTTTCCCAAAGCAAAGGTCATGTTTATACCTGAACAACACAAGGTTCATAGGCTTCTTGCTCATGTTATTAAACTCTTCCAGATAATTCTCCACCACGTGTCGAAGCTGCTCCAAATCGCGGACCTCCACGTAATGCTTCGAGTCCGATTTTGGATCGGCAAAATCGCAGTAAACCAAACTGCGGAGGTCATCTTCTGTGACCTTTCCATCATTATCAAAGTCTAAGTGAATGAACAGCTGGTCGAAGTCTTCCCTGAGTTTTTCCTTGCACGTTTCACGCGTGAAGTTGAAGAGCCAGTCTCGGTCTTTGTCGTCCACAAGACGGTCGTAGTAGACCCGGAAGACCTGCAAGGATTAAACGCAAAATAAACAACTTGCATGGATTAAGGGAAAAATAGAGTTTCTGAATTATATTATGGGTTAGTTTTCGCAAAAAGAAAATTGGGTCGATTCTCAGAAGAAATCTAACCAGGTCCTCATTGTCAAACAAATTCTTAAATATAGTATTAAAAATAAAGACATACTTTAAATTTTTGTTTCATAAAACTACTTAAAAGTTATGTCTAGCATGGAAATTTACACCAATAATTTTAAAATACTTTGTACAAACCAATATTTAAATACAGTAATGAAAGCACCATTTTTAGCCTATGTATATTCAAACACAATGGGTTAGTGATTAAGGGTTGAGAAGTGTGAAGACCATTCAAACAAGGCATTATTTTTACTTGTATTTAAATAATTTCATTGCCGATCTCACTAACAAAGGTTTTGTCGAGGAACAACTCATTAAGACATTTTTTTTTTTTTTTTAACAGGTCGCCACATTTCCTTTTTGTTTATCATTTGTTACGTTTCCTTGACCAGATAGCCACTTTTTTCCATTATTTATCAATTGATACTTACACTCAGCCAGTTTGCCACATTTCTACTGGGTATATTGTTTATCATTTGTTACATGTTTTTTCAACCAGGTAAGCCACATATACCTACTCTTCATCATTTGTTACTTGTTTTCTTGACCAGGTTCCAACATTTCCCTATCGAATGAATAAACAAATCCTTGAAAGGGCCTTGTACCTCATGGACCCAGAGTCGCTTCATGGACGCGGGTTCCTCCATGGTCTCTGGCGTAGACAGCAGCACACCCTGTATGACCCGCCCGAAGTCTCGAGTGTTGAACAGGTAGTGCGACTTGTCAGGGGTGGGCAGTAGTTGCTGCATGGCCTCCTTGTAGACGTGCAGCGTGCCCTGAACGATCTGGTCCACGCACGGCTTGAACTCATTGCTGAATCCTCTGTTAGAGAGAGAATGCAAGAGCAAAATCTCTGTCAAAGAGAATGCAAAAGCTAAACTTCTGGCACAGAAAACGTAACAATTATAATTCGGTCAGAGAGTCCATGAGCTTTACATTTCTCTGACAGAGAATTAAAGAATTCCACTTCTGTCCCAGGCAAAACGAAAGGTCACAAGTCACCAACAAGGTGGCTGGACAAAATTGCATGTCACTAACGCTTATACATGTATTGTCAAGTGTTAATTAACATTTCCGTGACGATGTCTGCCAGTAAAAAATATTTTTTTAAATAGCAACTATGATATCATTGTTGAAATATTTTCAAAATGCTCATTGATTGAGCTTTCCCACATTAAAGCAACAATTTAAACAAAATATTTGACAAATTAGGAAACAGTAATCACATGAGCAGCACTAAGTTTTTTAAGATGGTAAAAACAGTGTCATTGCGGAAATATTTTTCAAGAATGCTCTTCTTGCATGCAAGCTATAATTTAAACACACTGTCGTGGCATAATAGATATGGTGTCTGCCTAATGACCCGAAGGTCATCGGGTCGATTCCCACTGTGGAAGCGTTCCTTATATCTCATCAAAGACACCAAGTACTGGTTTTACCCTGAAAACAGACTCGAGAGCACTTCAAAACGCCTTCAGCTTACAATATAATCAAACTAAATAAAAAAGATTTAAACTCAACTAAAATTTAAGAAAACAATATTTGAGAAATTACGATACCGAGATGATATGTGCCACTCCATAATCTTTCGGAATATCGTAACCATGGCTTCATCATCAAACTCGTTGATCGTCACCATGTTGAAGTGACGCGCGAATCGAGGAGTGATAGGGTTGCGGCCACCACCTGTAAGAATAAAGAACATTAGTTTGGCCGTGTTCTGGGATAAGCGTTAAGTGTTGTCCAAGATTAGCCTGTGCAGTCTGCACAAGCTTATCAGGGACAACACTTTACGCTTTTATGGACACTTTCGGCTTGTATTGATTTTCTTCTTTAACCCATTCATGCCTAGCGTCCTGAATAAAGGACATTGCAAACAGCGTAAACCCAGATGAGACGCCGCATGATGCGGCGTCTCATTTGGGTCTACGCTGTTTGCTTAAAGGAATTTCTGTAAGAATTGTTCTAAATATAGAAATAAATATACTAGACATCCCTAATTTTGGAAATAAATTGATCCAACTTAGAAGGATGGGAGAGTCCACTAGGCATAAATGGGTTAAAGGAAGTCTCTTCTGAACCTAAATCAAGTTTAGACAGAAAGTGTCGTCACTGATAAGCCTGAGTGGACTGAGCAGGCTACTCTGAGATGACAATTAACGCGCATAAATTAAGCCCTGTCAAAAAAAAACATGACATACATTAGGGATGTTAAAAGTAAAGTCCAGGTGTATTACCAGGTGGTCCCATGGCGGCACACAGCTGAATGTCGATGAGTTTCAAGGGCACCACGTCCTTGAGGTCATACCAGGTCCAGTGGTCAAGCCACTGACGTAGCAACTCTATGGGGGGCTGAGCGCCAAACTGCTCCAGTAGGGGCATGTTCAGGTCATCAACAAACACAATCTAAAACACACAAAAATGTTGCTGTTAGAGATTTTTTTTTCTCTAAAATTGTGTATAATTAAAGTTTGGGGACACATTTCTCTTTCTTTAAATTTCACCACTTTAAAGGTAGAGGGTGGGGCTAAACAACACAGTTTTGCACTGACTTCTACTCACTTCTACTTCAAAGAACAAAGATTTGTAAGTCAAAGACAACAAGCAAATTTGTTGATTCGATATCCCCTGCCATTTTTTCTCATTTATATCTATACACCCATTAAGTTTCATGTTGATATTTTAAATAGTTTCTGAGATATAGCACTAACAATTTTGTGTGACAGACGGACTGATGAGTGGCAGACTGATGGACGTACAACACCAATTCTTTATCCCGGGCGCCTTTGGCCGGGGATAAAAAGCAAAACTCCATCAATAGATTTCACTTACGGCTCTCTTTCCCAGGGGCGGTCCGAAGACACCCTTACGGCGCTTGTCCAGCTTAGACATGATGATGTTCTGGGTCTGGTTGGCGCTGGTCTGCGCTGAGAAGTTGATGATGTTTGGCTTGTATACTTCCTTGTCCAGCTTGTTCAGGAGGAAATCCTGCGGGAGAAAAAGAGTTTGACGGTCACGAGTATTCCAAACAAATATTTGAGCTTTCATTGGAAAAAGCGCAAGCTTATCAGGGGCGACACTTTTCCCCTACACTGAATTTTTTGTTTAAAAGAGTTATTTTTAAACCAAAAATCCATAAAAGCGGAAAGTGTCGTTTCTGATTAGCCTGTGTGGACTGCGACGGCTAATCTGGGAAAACAATTTACTCCCACACATTAAGCCTGGTTGTCCAACAGCAATATTTACAATTACAGTTAAGGGGATAAGTTTTTTCAACTGGTGCTGATGAACCAAATGGATAAGCTTAGCATTAAAAAGCAAAGTACAACCATGGAACTTTGAACTTAAACAAATTGTTCATTGATTTAAAATTGTGAGATAAAGGTACAATCTTACGTCTGCAATATGATAAAAAAACAATTAAAGATGGGGACGATTTACACAAAAACCGACAAACTGGCATCTGTTGTAGCATGGAAATACAATTCAACCCTTTACCAATGTATATAAATATGTATTTTTATGCATTTGTAGTCCCTTAGAAAGTAACATTTAATTTAAGACCTTTCTAACTAGATTCTAGTTTTTAAGGCTTCACCTCCAAACCTTAGATACTGATGAGCAGCAAACAGCATAAAACCTGAACAGACTGCGAGTTACTCGCAGGCTGTTCTGGTTTTACGCTGTTTGCACATAGCTCTTTTCCCTTTGCTTCTGAGTGGAAAAGGGTTTATATGGGGAAAAAGTTCCATCAAAAGCCAACTTACCGTAACATACACACTCTTGCCGGTACCTGTCGGTCCCACAAAGAGGATGGCTTTCTGGTGCTGTACCAGAAGGTTCATGATGTGGGTGTACCGTACGGTATCCACGGTCGGTACGATGATCTCATTAAACATCACGTCCTTGGGTATGGGAGGCGTGTCCTTCAGCTCTTCTGTCCACGGTACCCACTTTCCTGCTCCCTGTAAATTAAAGGGCCAGGTTAACTCAGTGTAAGTCTTTTTGTTTTTTAAACTGTGCTTAATGCATGAAGGTAGTCTGCAGTCTGCACAGGCTATTCAGGGGCGACACTTTCTACTTTTAAGGAATTTTTTCGTGTAAAGGAACTCTCTCTTCTGAGTATGTGGAAAGAGTTGTCCCTGATAAGCCTGTGCAGTCTGCAAAGGCTTATCAAGATGACACTTTATGCCTAAATTGGATTTTCCATATGTAGAGACTTAATTAGAGACTTCATTAAAACAACAAGGGATGTGTTTGTCACAAACACAATGCTCCCTACTGGGCCGCTTTGAAGCCATATATTTTACCTTTGACCTTGAAGAATGACCTTGACCTTTCACCACTCAAAATGTGCAGGTCCATGAGATACACATGCATGCCAAATATCAAGTTGCTATCTTCAACATTGCAAAAGTTATTGAAAAAGTTTCAACAACAAAAATGTTATGGGCAATGTTTAAGTCTCAGAAATTTGGACTATAAGGTGAAGGTCATTGAGGGGTCAAATTAAAAAACTAGTATGTCAGAAGAAAGGTCTTGTCCAAAGGGATATTGTGTCCAAGTATGAAGTGAATCAGTTTACGAGTAAGAAAGTTATGGGCAATTTTAAAGTTTTCGGACAGACGGAAGGACTGGCTGAAGGACAGACAGACTGACTGACGGACAGTTAAAAAACAATATGCCGCCCTTCGGGGGCATAAACAAATATAAGAGCACAAAGTTTTGTCCATGATTAGCCTGTGCGGACTTCACATTACGCACTTTCATTAAGACCTGTTTTCAAAGAGTGGGACTCAAATGGATCGGGTTTCAAATTTTCCAATTTGCTCTAAAAAACCTCTAGATGACATGAAAGATTCACATCACCGCTGACCTACTTACTTCCTTAACAAACTTGTAATCATAGACGCATCCCTTAGGTGGATATGGGTTTCATGTAGGGCTAGATTGTATTTACCTCCTTGACAAACTTGTAGCCGTAGACGCAGCCCTTAGGTGGATAGGGGTTTCATGTAGGGCTACATTGTACCTACCTCCTTGACAAACTTGTAATCGTACACGCAGCCCTTGGGTGAATAGGGGTTCATGTAGGGCTACATTGTACTGACCTCCTTGACAAACTTGTAATCGTAGACGCGTCCCTTAGGTGGATAGGGGTTCATGTAGGACTTCAATGTACGTACCTCTTTGACAAACTTGTAATCGTAGATGCGTCCCTTAGGTGGATAGGGGTTTCATGTAGGGCTACATTGTACCTACCTCCTTGACAAACTTGTAATCGTACACGCAGCCCTTGGGTGGATAGGGGTTAATGTAGGGCTACATTGTACTTACCTCCTTGACAAACTTGTAATCATAGACGCGTCCCTTAGGTGGATAGGGGTTCATGTAGGACTTCAATGTACGTACCTCCTTGACAAACTTGTAATCGTAGATGCGTCCCTAGGGTGGATAGGGGTTCATGTAGGGCTTCATTGTACATACCTCCTTGACAAACTTGTAATCGTACACGCGGCCCTTAGGTGGATAGGGGTTTCATGTAGGGCTACATTGTACATACCTCCTTGACAAACTTGTAATCGTACACGCGGCCCTTGGGTGGATAGGGGTTCATGTAGGGCTTCATTGGGGGTTCAACCAGCTCCGGGAGACTGAGCTTCAATCTTGTATCCTCTGACATGCCTCCCTGAGGATCAAACAGTGGAATCACATCAGTAAAATGGTGTGGTGTAGAAATATGAGTGAAACAAAAACAACTCGTTTTTTACCCGGCAAGGCCCATGTTCGAACTTGGCCTAGACATCATCTAGATACAACTTCTGACCAAGTTTGGTGAAGATCGGATGAAAACTAATTGAATTAGAGAGCGGACACGGACTGACTGACAGACAGACAAGCTCACTCCTATATACCCCCTTAAATTTCGTTTAGTGGGGGTATAACAATCTGTAGAAACAAACAAACCCATGGCCACTATGCATGAAGGATTCCTTGACTTAAGAATTATGAATGGACTTAACACACAAGAAAATTACTTGAGAGATTGAATAGATGCAGGCTGGAAATTGTGTGTACTTCATTAATCCTTTCCCACATAAGAAGCAAAGTTAAAATGGCTATGTGCAACCAGCATAAAACCAGAACAGCCTGCGAGTGACTCGCAATCTGTTCAGGTTTCATGCGGTTTGCTGCTTATCAGTATCTAAAGGTTGGAAAGGAAGTCTTTAAAACTTGAATCTAGTAAGAAAGGTTTAATGCTTAAAAATGAATAAAAAAAGAGAAGAATTTGTTGTTGAATATGTGCCGAGGACAGTTTTTGAAATGTTTGTCACACGACCTACCGACATAAGTTCCTTGAGAAGTTTGTCAAACTTCACCCTGCCATCATCTGTGCACGAGCCACCGACAGACCAGGTCAGCGCAAAGAAGAAAATGCTCTGAAAACACAAATGAGAAATTAGCATGAATTTGAGATCCTTTTGTGGGACACAAGCTTTCTATCAACGTTAGAAAAAAGTGAATCAAAAGTAACTGTCATGACATCCAAAGTGAGCAATATATTTTCACTATTTTGAATTGGACATCTGTAATGATCCAATTAATTGCGTTTTTTGAATACTGCACCTCAAGCCATGTCATGGTCTCCCGCTCCTCCATCGCAGAGATCTTGGCCACGTCCTGGAACTCGTCCATCTGAACATCCATCAGGTTCATGAGGGACTTGATTAGGTTGGTGTCCGATGTGGGCGCTAGCTCCTTGACTCCGCCCTTCCTGATCAGCTGGATGCAGGCGTCGCAGAACCTGGTATCGGTAGACAGTAGGTTAGTTTTGTGTATACCTGCTTAAGATCTTAACAAAATGTATAAGCGTTGCCCTTGGAAAATGGGGCAAAATGCATTTGCGTAAAGTCTTGTCCCAGATTAGACTGTGCAGTCCACACAGGCTAATCAGGGAAGACACTTCCATTTTTTACTATGTATTTTTGTACTAGCCTGACTACTTTTTTCTGCATATAACAGCGTTTTTGATTAAATATTGAAGAAAAAGGTGGCTAAGAATTTTATGAAAAAAGAGGAATCATATTTTTTAAATAAGAATAATTCCATGTTTGTTTTCTACTTTGTAATTAAAAATGCATTACCAACTTTTTTCACTGTTAATTATAGTTGAAAGAATGTATCTTTTATGGTGGAAGGGTTATAATTCTATCACAATTTGTTACACAGCTTGAACACGCTTGGATAACCAACATAATTAATGTTCATCAGAAGTAAAGATTGAACAAAAATTAGAAAAAGAGAGTTGAGTCCACAAAATCTGATGACATATGAATGGACAAGTGCCATGTTGAGCCTTGTTCTGGGAATACTAGGCTAAATGCATGTCAGTAGATTTTTTCCCCAGGTAAGCCTCTGCAGTCCGCCTTAATTAGTCCGCCTTAATTAGTCCGCCTTAATTAGTCCGCCCAAACTTTCCGCTTAAACTGGACTTTCGTTTAGAAGTGAGTTCCTTTAAATTAAAAATTCCATAAAAGTAGAAAGTGTTGTCCCTGATAAGCCTGTGCAGACTGCACAGGCTAATCTGGGACAAAACTTTACTCACATTGATTAAGCCCAGTTTTCTGACAAAAATTGTGGTAGTATTATGGCCCTTCCACTATAATAGGTACTTTCATTCGTTTGTTCTTGCTTAATCTTATATCTGTTGTATTTTACCTCTCAAACAGGTCATGAATGGTGCTCTTGTGCATCTCGTTGACCGCTGGGGGCATATCCTTGAGCCACGACTTGACCAGCGGCCGCCAGCCCAGGGTGGACGGCTCCATGTAGATCATGCCGCAGCGCGAGACCGTGGCAGGGGAGGCAACCTAGCAAAATAGGTCAAAATTGAAAGCTGGGGAGATAAACCTGAGATCGACTACAGGTACGATTAATGTAGTGGGATTTTCTAGTAAAGCCACATTAAGTTTTAGTTTATTAGTTTGTGTTGCAAAAAAACTGAAAATATCAGGGGAGGCAGCCTGGTGAACATGGCAAAATTGTATGCAGGGGAGGTAAACCTGAGATCGACTACAGGTACAATGAACGTAGGGAAACTTCTAGTAAAACAACATTCATTTTAAGTTTATTAGTTTGTGTTGCAAAAAAACTGATGTTTTGGCATGCTTGAAAACATTGAAAACTTGTTTTACCTCAAGGTCCATGGGTTCAAACATCAGGTTGGTGGTGGGCGCGAGCTGGATGATCTCTCCGCTCATCAGGCACAGCTTCTTGTTGTCGTCCAGCACAGTGTTCATGTTCTCGATCCAGATGGCATCAACAGGGCCGTCAAATATCAGCCACTTCCTGTCTGGTGTCTGGAATTATTTTTTTGTCATTTTTGAAAATCATAGAAAATTTTACAACCAGATTGTGTCCCTACCATGTGTCTTATTAAAGAAAGAGATGCATTAAAAAAATTATACGGACCAAAAAAATATCTCAATCTTCTTTTGTTCTATATTAAGTCAATATTTAATCATAAAAGCTTCATTCAGGGAAAACTGGGCTTAATGCATGCACATAAACTGTTGAATCCAGATTAGCCTTGAATATCTCAATCTTCTTTTTTCCATATTAAAATATATAAACCTAGTTCAGGGAATACTGGGCTTAATGCACGTCAATAAACTGTTGAACCTAGATTATAGTCTGTGCATATAGATAATAATAACTATCTGATAATTATGACCTGAACTTTTTTCTGGACTTCTTACTCTTTTTCAGGACTACCAAAGTGCTACAGATAGTTACATCAGGGGTGTCAATTGGCCAAAATCTAAAATCCTGAAAAAAGGCCTATCGTTTTGGAGCCAGAGCAAAAAAGGGTTAATAATTCATGTAACTTTGTTTACTATTGTATATAACTTATGTAACTTTGTTTATTAGTATATATAACTTTGTAAACATTATGTCAAAGTAAAATAATTTGTGTTTAAGATGACATTTTGTGACAATAATCTTACAATTCCAGAAAAAATCCTCTGATTTATATCGATATCAAAATTGGTCCTTAAGGGCCAAAATCCTGATTTCAGGCATAATCCTAAACTTTGACGCCTCTGTTACATGTCTGAGCAACATACTGTATAAAGTTAGTTTCTATCCACGGAGATATGTTGAAAACCATGACAAGTATCTTCTGAAAGTACAAAACTATATCTGGAGCCATCTTTACTTAACAGTTGATGTGGCAAAAGTTGGTGTGCATTATTACATGGCTTAGTATGGTAAGTATCTGTAAGAAGTACACAACTATACAAGACTGTATCTACAGCCATCTATACTTACAGTTGATGTGGCGAAAGCTCTGTACGACACGGCCAGCACGCCGTCCGACCACTCGTGTGAGACTGGGTCGAAGCAGCCGTAGAGCTGACCCATGGTGATGGCCTTCGGGTTGATCACAGTGATCTGAACCTTGTTCTCTTCCATCAGACCCTAAAATGTAAACAGAGGATATTATAGTTAAAATATAAAACTTATTAATTTAAGCTCATTTGCATCATAAGCCAAAGGATTAATGAAACGCTCTTTTCCTGAGTAGAACCAGTACTAGGTGTCGTTGGGGGAGATCTAAAGAACACACACACAGTGGGGATCAAACTCATGACCTCCTTGTCGCTAGGCAGACACCATACCCACTGTGCCATAGCTACTTAAAAATATATAGTAAAATATACACAGAGGTTACTAGGTTTGTGATGATTTACATCTGACTTTTCTTCATGCATCCCTGAGAGAGCCAAAATCTTACAAGGTAAGTAACATATCTTACCTTGCTTATCTCTTTCAGTGCGGGAACCGAATTTTGAAGGCCTTTGCAAACAGTTTGGATCCAGATGAGACGCCACAGAACGTGGCGTCTCATCAGGATCCAAACTGTTTGCTATTCTGATAGTATTCTTTGAAAAAAATTAAAGAAAATGCTGATTTTAGAAATTCAGCAGAAGACATTTTAGCAGACGACAAATTTCCCAGCATGCAAAGGGTTAGGATGCAGTCCAAAATTAGCCTGTGCTGTCCACAAAGATTAATCAGAGTTGTAACTTTCATTCTTAAGATGTTGTTTCTTTTTGTAAGAAGAGACTTCCTTTGAACAAAAAACACCATAAAAGGGGAAAGTGTTGTCCCTGATTAGCCTTTGCCGACTGCAAGTTCCCAGAGCAAAGCAAATATGTAATCTCGCAGCATTTGATACAAAAGAATATCATGACAATTATTTAAATTTCATTAATCTTATGTCTTTCTATTGTCATTTCTTTCACATTTTTAATATTTTTTTTTTATTTCCTACAATTTCATTTGATAATTTAATCTATAATTTAATTTCTCATATTTCACATCATATCATTTCTCTTATTTCACATCATATAATTCCCCTTATTCCAAATTCATTTCTCTTATTTCTCAAAGTTCACATTGTTTCAATCACTCATTCCAATTACCACTGATTTTCCCATATTTCACACACAACTCTCATTTCTCTTACCTTCTCATGAATGTCGCCCAGGGCTGCGGCCAGCACTCTGTAGGCGGAGGTCTTGCCACCGAATGGTTCACCGACAATCATGAAACCATGACGCACAATCATCATCTCGTAGATCTGAGAAATGGAAAATAAAACTTTTTTTTAAAGCAGTTGTATACTATCTTTTGAACTGTAAAACCATAGTGTATTAATTTGTGTACTGTAAAACCATAGTGTATTTTCTTGTGTACTGTAAAACCATAGTATTTTTTTGTTTTATACTTTAAAACCAAAATATATTTTGTTATGTACTTTAAAACCATAACATATTTTGTTTTTGTACTGTAAAACCATAGTGTATTTTTTTGTGTACTGTAAAACCATAGTATTTGTTGTTTTGCACTTTAAAACCAAAATATATTTTGTTTTGTACTGTAAAACCATAAAATATTTTGTATTTGTAGTGTAAAACCATAGTGTATTTTCTTGTGTACTGTAAAACCATAGTATTTTTTTGTTTTATACTTTAAAACCAAAATATATTTTGTTTTGTACTTTAAAACCATAACATATCTTGTTTTTGTACTGTAAAACCATAGTGTATTTTTTTATGTACTGTAAAACCATAGTATTTGTTGTTTTGCACTTTAAAACCAAAATATATTTTGTTTTGTACTGTAAAACCATAAAATATTTTGTATTTGTAGTGTAAAACTATAAATATCTGTACGCAAAAAGTTTGTTGTTTTAATTTAACAAGAGCACACCATAACGGGTGCCTGCAACACTTGGCTGCAGGTGCAGTTTTGAATAAATGAAAGCTTGTCAGATTTTTTTTTACCTTGACCTTTGACCAAGTGACCCAAACATGGGTGTGGGGTGTAGAACTCATCAAAGTGCATCTACATATGAAGTTTCAAAGTTCTAGATGGAAGCACTTTGATTTTAGAGCCAAATGTCAAGGTTTTAGCATGACATGGACGGCAGACGACGAGCTTGCTATGACAATACCTCGGGTTTTCTCCGAAAACAGCCGAGCTAAAAATTGATGCAGTTGTTCCTGAGGATAGTTTACTACATACTTGAGGGAGATGCAGGGAGGGGGTTAAATCAAATGTCAAACAATAGACTGTACCTGCTGTATTTTCTCGAGGAAGAAGTCAACACACTGCAGATTCATCTTGACGCAGTTGTCCCGCACATGCTCATTGAGGATTTCGTAATCTGGTTCGGGTAGTTTCACGCCGGGGAAGAGATCCGAAGTGATACCATGGAATAGGGGCAGGTCGTGGCTCAAGAACTTCGGAAGGTTGACATCAATGATGGAACGTAGCATCAGAATGTTCTCGTCCTCGTCTGGGTATTTCAGCTGAAGAAACGATGAGAGAACATCTTTTACTCTTTACCACTTAGATATGCACTTTGACAGGTTTATAGACCCTGACCTTAGAAAATCAAACACAATTTAAGACCTTTCTTGACAGATTCAAGTTTTAAATTCTTTATTTCCAACCTTGATACTGATGAGCAGCAAACAGCATAAAATCTGAACAGCATGCACGTTACTCGCTGGCTGTTCTGGTTTTATGCTGGTTGCATATAGCCATTTCCACTTTGATTCTGAGTGGAAAAGAGTTAAAATTGTCCTTCTGAAAACTGGTTCAGTTGGTTGTCATTTTTGTTACAGAAGAGAAAAGATTGGGGACATTTGAACAAGATTAGTTACTGAAAAGCAAATAAAGAATTGTATTTAGGTATTTCAAGAAGAAAAGTTAAATAAGCGTTATTTCTGATTTAAGTGTCTTCAAGATAGGCAATAAACCATCAGCCAAAGTCAAATATTAGGCTTGCCTAGTGATTTTTTATGGTTTATTTTGAGCCCAAATACGGTATCTCCCCGCCCCCCCCCCTTAAATGGAATATATTTTTCCCCTAAAATTAAAACTCCCCTATAAATGTAAGCTTTATTTGGAAAAAATAAATTGGCTAAATATTGTAAAAAATACAAAGTAAAATTCATTTTTGGATATGTTCCAAGCTATTTTTATCAAACCAAGTTTGAGTTTAATATAGTTTAGCATCTGTAGCAAAGTCTTTGATAAATGTTAAAAAAAAAAGAATTTAAACATGTTATCATGCTTATCAAAGAAATAAAATAATTCCTCTCTCATTAACAAATTTTTACAAGGGCAAGCAATCTTTCCTTCTAAGGTGAACAAAAAATCTTAGGACTAGATTCTCAAAAAAAACATACAAATAAGCCAGACTGATCGCAACGTACCTTTAAGTTTCCGGCAGCTGTCAAGACAGACTTGACGGCCCTCATGCCGTAGTCGTAGTGATGTTGGGAAGACAGCTGCTCCGAGCACAGTCTGTACACCGCCACGATCTTGATTGACAACGGGCGGGCATTCACGAAACCGCACGAGTACAGCGAGATCTCAGCGATAAGCGCGTAATCTGGCACCATCATCGCCACTGTACGGAACAACGCCTGCAAACAATTTGTTATGAATTCAGTGAATTTTTTTTATTATTTTAGTATATAAATTTCCAAATAGCTATACTTTTCTTTATTTTTCCCTTTTCTAAGCAATGCACCAAATAACTAGAAAATATGTTTCAGGTCAAATAATTAAAGGTTTCGGTAGGAAAAATGAATTCATGAGTGATTTTGTTAAATGTTTGATGAGGTAAAACTTTAAACATGGATTTGTTTCAATCACCGTAGAAAACTATGTCCCCAAAGGGATTGATAGGAATTCAGTTACTCTTTAAGAAATATTTTATGACATAATATTTAAAATACAGCTGTTTTAATATTATCATAACGTTTGGGCTTAAGAGCAAGATGAAAATAATAAAGTGGTGCCCATAACTTGAGGTAACATTATTTTTTAACTACATTAGCTTTGCTTCTATTTTCTAACAAATGCATTTCATATTAGTACCATAACATTTTACCAACCACTTCAACAGTCACACAGGAATTGTGTCCCACTTTAGGGGAAAAATGGAGGTTTATGTGAAAATTGTAATCATTCTTATTGCAAGTTGAATAAACACACTCAAGCGAAAAGGATGGCACCTGGAACTCATGGGTGAATAGAATGATGATAGACCCTTAATTATTTTAGCTGAATTGCATTGAAACCCATAGGCTATTTGAAACGCTCTTGAGTCAGTTTCCTGGGTAGAACCAGTACTTAGTGTCATTTGAGTAGAGATCTAAAGAACACCCCCACAGTGGAAATCCAGCCCATGACCTCCCTGTGGCTAGGTGGAAACCATATCCACTATGCCAAGGGCGACTATGGATAGACTTATGAGTGAGTAGACTTATGGCCGAGTACTTATGGAGAGTGAATTTCTACCTTAAGGTTGTCAGGCAGCTCAGAACGGCCAGCGTAACCAGGGTTCATGGTGATAAACACGGAGCAGGTTGGGTCCAGTCGGATCTCTGTGCCTTCAAACACTAGGCTGTCTGCGCCGCTGTTAATGGCTGGAGATATAAGGGACAATAAGTATGTGTTTAAAATAAACTGTTCATATTTGAGAATCGATCTGGGAAAATAGGGTTTAATTCGTGTGTGTAAAGTATCGTCCAAGATTAGCCTGTGTAGTCTGCACAGGCTAATCTAGGATGACACTCTCTGCCTAGACTGAATTTTGGCTAAGAAGAGACTTTCATTAAACTAAAAATTCCGTTAAAGCTGAAAGTGAAATCCCTGATAAGCCTGTGCTACTCTGGGAAGACACTTTTGGCAAATGCATTAAGCCAAAGCTAGGCTCATTAATATCTTAATAAATGCAGAATGTAGAGTGCGTCTTAAATATAGAGAACAAAACAAACAGACCTCTTTGGATGGTCAGGATCTGCTGAGCTACGACAGACAACACCTCAAGGTCGATACGGTTGAACTCGTCGAAGCATGACCAGGCGCCACACGATGCAAGGCCCTGAAATTAAATTAGAGAAGATTTGTGGCTGAAGACTGACTGTACCCTGTAAATACTGTACATTCATCTATATATGTCAGCATACATTTTTTTTTTTTTCAATAAATAACTTTTTTGTGGACGCATATGTTGGTTTGTTTTCGATTTTGGAAAAATACATGAGGAAAATGCCTCTGTCATTTCTCTATGTGTTTCTCTTAAATTAATGGATCGCTCAACCAACACAATCAACGAAAATTAAGGCCCATGATAAATAATTAGTCTACAGTAATGGAAAGCATGTTTATCGTAAGCAGGTTAATTCTTATTTCCTACAATAAAAAGCGGTGTCTTTTCATTTATTCATAGATGGAAACCTCCCATTTAGCAAAGCGCATAAATACATGGATACATTCATGAGCTTGTAACATGCAGTGTAAAGAAGTTATCCCATCAAGACAAATATCCAAATATGAATATTTTGTTCTCTTATATATATATTATATACATTTTTATAAATTATTACAACCGTTTACTGACCTTGAAGAATTTCCCGAGGGCGATGTAATCCAGACCGTCGGAGCAGTTGAAGACGACGCACTGCTTGGCAACGGCCTTGGCGAGATCCTTGGTGGTCTCAGTCTTACCGGTTCCTGCCGGGCCCTCCGGGGCGCCACCCAGATGCAGCTGCAGGGCACCAAACAGGGTCCTGGGGAAAGTGCAGGAATAATATTTGAGTAAATTTTGTGGGGATTATCGTCAAACTGTGGTATATCTGCTGGTCATTTCAATACGAGATCCCACTCCAATTATGAGGGATAAGTCTTTAAAAACTCTATATTACGCGAATTTGAAATGAGACATCACATAGGGAGAGAGTAGGGCCTAAAATGAGACATCACATAGGGAGAGAGTAGGGCCTAAAATGAGACATCACATAGGGAGAGAGTAGGGCCTAAAATGAGACATCACATAGGGAGAGAGTAGGGCCTAAAATGAGACATCACATAGGGAGAGAGTAGGGCCTAAAATGAGACATCACATAGGAAGAGAGTAGGGCCTAAAATGAGACATCACATAGGGAGAGAGTAGGGCCTAAAATGATACATCACATAGGGAGAGAGTAGGGCCTAAAATGAGACATCACATAGGGAGAGAGTAGGGCCTAAAATGAGACATCACATAGGGAGAGAGTAGGGCCTAAAATGAGACATCACATAGGGAGAGAGTAGGGCCTAAAATGAGACATCACATAGGGAGAGAGTAGGGCCTAAAATGAGACATCACATAGGGAGAGAGTAGGGCCTAAAATGAGACATCACATAGGGAGAGAGTAGGGCCTAAAATGAGACATCACATAGGGAGAGAGTAGGGCCTAAATGAGACATCACATAGGGAGAGAGTAGGGCCTAAAATGAGACATCACATAGGGAGAGAGTAGGGCCTAAAATGAGACATCACATAGGGAGAGAGTAGGGCCTAAAATGAGACATCACATAGGGAGAGAGTAGGGCCTAAAATGAGACATCACATAGGGAGAGAGTAGGGCCTAAAATGAGACATCACATAGGGAGAGAGTAGGGCCTAAAATGAGACATCACATAGGGAGAGAGTAGGGCCTAAAATGAGACATCACATAGGGAGAGAGTAGGGCCTAAAATGAGACATCACATAGGGAGAGAGTAGGGCCTAAAATGAGACATCACATAGGGAGAGAGTAGGGCCTAATTTCCTTCTCTTATGATAAGTGCACATTCAGTAAGAACAGAAAATACAGTAAATTCATTTACATTCATCGTCATGAAATTTTGTGGTTGAAAAAACAACAATAATATTTTGAGTACATGGAAACTGGGGTTTCTGATTTAAGGGAGGGGGGGGGGAAAGGAGACATTTGTGTCTGTCAATTTTTCGAAGTGTTTATTTGTTTATTTTAAATTCATGGATTGGCCGAACCACGGAATCAAGAAAAATTAATGTACCATAAATAATAATGATTTAACAGTACTTACACGGCTCATTAAATCTCAAGCTATCACAAATATTGTATATGTAACAGGAGCAAAAATATTTACCATGATCTTATTCATGAAATTATTTCATTTTTTTAAATTTAATTCTTGGTTATGAAGTTTACCATAGTTTCAATTAATAAGGGCAAGAAGTTCCCAAGAAAACGTCCAGAAATTAAAACTGGTTGGACAAGAACAGATTGACAGAGTGAAACACAAAGTGGCAACTTTTGTATTTCCTGCAATTAATTCAAGGAAACATACAAACTACATCTACAGTACTTGAACCTAGCTGCGGGAAAACAGGGCATCATCCATGTGTGTTAAGTGTTGTCTCCAATTAGCCTGTGAAATCTGCACAGGCTAAACATGGACGATACTTTCCCCTTTATAAAATTTTTCTTTTAAAGAAAGTCTCTTTTTTAGAGTCTAGAGTGCCGTCTCTGACTGCTCAGGCTAATCAGCCATCTCTGACTGCGCAGGCTAATCAGGGACAACACCTTACGCAAATGCATTAAAACACTGTTTTACAGAGCACGGCTCATTTGTGTCTTGTTCTGAGAAAACTGGGCATAATGCATGTGCATAAAGTGTCGTCCCAGATTAGCCTGTGCAGTCCGCACAGGCTAATCAGGGACGACACTTTCCGCCTAAACTTGATTTTCGGCAAGGAGGGACTTCCTTGAAACTAAAAATACCATAAAAGCGGAAAGTGTCGTCCCTGATTAGCCTGTGCGGACTGCACACGCTAATCTGGGACGACACTTTACGCACATGAATTAAGCCCAATTTTCTCAGAACAAGACACATTTGTATACTGTACCTGTAACATCTGTCAGTGAGGGGGGTGATCACAAGACGGCCTGAGTTTCCAAGATACTCATAGCCGTACTTCAACATGGCGTTGATCATCCTGGTTACCATGCGGTCATCCTGACAGAAAAAGAGAACAAAATATTTTGGTTATCTTTTTGTAACATTTAAACAAGTGATAGGTGTTAATTTAGTTTCAACATTCAATATTTAAAAATAAAACTATAAAGCAATATTTGTAATCATACGATCATTATGGCAAAAAAAGAACAGACTATTTTGGATTACTTTTTTATAAGTGATAAGGTGTGAATTTTTCATATGAGAAATAAACTACACTAAAAAAAAGTTAATATGAAAATTACCATAACTGCATAAAAGCTTGTCCCTGATAAGCCTGTGTGGGTTGCACTGGCTAATATGGGACAAAACCATACACATATGGTTTAAGCACCGTTTTTTCAAGAGCAGGTCTCATATAAAGAAATAATACACGCAAGCCCTTACCACCAAAAAATATCTCAGCTGACTTAAACAATTACCTAAGAATAAGGACACCAGAAGGTTGTTAATCAGCCATTTCACAACAAAACAATATCAAATAACAATACAAGCAAGACCTTACCTCCCAGTAATATCGGAGCTGACTGAGCCAGTTGAAGTCAAACTCACTGGAGATGTTCAGAGACACCAGATTTGCCAGCACGTCTCTCGCGTGGACGTCCAATACAATCAAGGCTTGAAGCGTTGTACGGTTCTGTTTTGACAGCTTGCCGCGCACCTGTGAACAATGTGAATATGGAATATTTTTACATCAACCATGAAAGTGCAGGAGGTCTGTTAATCTTGTCATTATAAATATACTGGCCCAAATTCCAATTTACTGGTCAGTCAGCTACAAATTGAAAATAAAAATATTGCAATTGTATGGATGTTCACTTTCTAAGTCCAGTCATTAAAATTGCAAACCCATCAAAGTGATTGTCCGATTCTATGACAACTATTTTGTAAACATTTTAGTATGCTAGTAATTAAATAATCCAAACTCACCATGGCAACTATCTCATCGATCTGTTTGTTGTTCAGGTCAAGGTACAGCTGGAGAGCATTGCCGCCCTTCCTGATGGCCTCGTGAATGAAGTCCGTCCAGTACTTGGCCGTAACAGCCAGTACACACTGACCGGGCCAGGCCTTGACCCACGCAGACCTTGGCTGAGTTTTGTATGCCTCCAGGGATTCACCGGTCACCTGATAAAATCAAACAATGGGTGAAGTTTTGAATAAATTAAAGCTTGTCAGAAGATTTTTTTTTCTTTTTTAAAGGTCACAGTGACCATGACCTTTAACCTAGTGCCCCAAAAATGGATGTGGCGTGTAGAACTCATCAAGGTGCAGCTACATATGAAGTTTCAAAGTTGTAGGTGGAAGCACTTTGATTTTAGAGCCAATGTTGAGGTTTTAGCATGACGTGGGCGGCGGACGAGCTGGCTATGACATTACCTCGGGTTTTCTTCAAAAACAGTCGAGCTAATAAAATGAACCCTATTCTGAGATACTTAATGTTTATCGCCCTCTGGGCGCAAAAAGGTACCATGTGGCACTGAAATTAGTAGGCACATGGTACCCTTTTGCACCAATGGGGCGATAAAAGGCCTATCATATGAGTCATGCTCTAGAAAAACTGGACTAAATAAATAAATGTGCCTAATGTTTGATTGTGTTGTCCCAGATTAGCCTGTGAAGTCAGCACAGGCTAACCTGGGAAATCAATTTTGGCTTTAATTGAATTTTTGGTTAAAATGAAGTCTCTTATACACACAAATAGAGTTTAGTTCGAAAGAATCGTCCATGAATAGCCTGTGTGGACAGCAGGGGTCAATACTTTGAGTTTTCATAAACATGAGTTTGAGGTTGAGTCTCACCTTGTGCAATGAGGAAAGCATGTCAGCCTCCAGCTCCAGGAGCCACTTTTCCACCTGGCCGCGAGCCTTTGAGGTCGAGATCACGTCACGCAGTTGCACCACCTGTCACGTGAAGAAAACATACATAGTTATTTCTTGAAATTAATTATTACTGGACATAATTGTTTAAACTTATAAGCAAACTTTGCTAAAATATTCAAACACCATACCATGTTAAAACATGATCAGCCACTAATTGATTTTCAGCTATAGTTTTCTTAAGTTAAAACATCAATTAGTGTTTGCCACTCAGTGTTTAATTATGTTCAATTAAAGAGACAGCTAGAGATATAGAATATACATTTTCTAGTTGCCACCAGGCCTTGCACCTGTTGATAAGAATTCTTGGTGGACTCTGGAAAGCATTTGTGTTAAATAGCAAAAATAAAACTCAATGAAAACTTTGTCTAGTTGTGTACGTAATTGTTTCATCAAATTACCTCTTTCAGTGCTGGAACCGAATTTTGAAGGCCTTTGTAAACAGTTTGGATCCAGATGAGACGCCACAGAACGTGGCGTCTCATCAGGATCCAAACTGTTTGATATTCTGATAGTATTCTTTGAAACAAGGAACAAAA
This sequence comes from Dreissena polymorpha, assembly GCF_020536995.1. Taxonomy (NCBI): domain Eukaryota; kingdom Metazoa; phylum Mollusca; class Bivalvia; order Myida; family Dreissenidae; genus Dreissena; species Dreissena polymorpha. The sequence continues at coordinate 39,158,901 of NC_068364.1, forward strand.
TTGTCACAAAACCAGGTTTTCAATGTGAAAAAAGTCTGATAAAGGGTGACAACTCAAACTAAACTGATTGTTTATAATTAACCCCCTTTGTTTCAAAAAAAATCTATTTTTAGTCGTGGCGACCTTGACCTTGGAGATAGTGATGTAATTCTTTCTTGCGACACACCGTCCCATGATGGTGAACAAATGTGCCAAATGATTTTAAAATCTCACAATGAATGACATAGTTATGACCTGGACAAGCTCATTTATGGCCACTTTTGACCTTTGAACTCAAAGTGTGACCTTGACCTTGGAGATATCGACGTAATTTTTTCGCGCAACACACCGTCCCAAGATGGTGAACAAATGTGCAAAATGATTTTAAAATCTCACAATGAATTACATAGTTATGGCCCGGACAAGCTCATTTATGGCCATTTTTGACCTTTGAACTCAAAGTGTGACCTTGACCTTGGAGATATTGACGTAATTCTTTGCGCAACACACCGTCTAATGACGGTGAACAAATGTACCAAATGATATTAAATCTCACAATGAACAACAAAGTTGCCGATATTCGCCAATCTAATAACCAGTATTTTCCTTCAGAAAACCTGGTTAAAAAATCGAAGAAAATGCTAAGTTTAGAAATTCAGCAGACGACATTTTAGCAGAGGACAAATTTCCCAGCATGCAATGGGTTAAGCCACACACCTCTCCCTCACTGCTCAGCATGTGCGTGATGTCTAGCACGTCCGTAAACTCCAGCTTTGCAATGCCCTCAAAACACTTCTTCAAGTGCGGCTGCACTCGTTTCGGGTCCTTGGTCTCGGAGAGGATCTCAAGCAGCTCGTCGTTGGACAGGAAGAAGAAGCGCGGGAAGTACAGACGCTTCTTTTCCAGGTAATCGTTCAGACCCTTGTAAAAGGAAACTCACTTTGTGGATGCAGTTCAGTATGTTTTTTGGTCAAATTTAGGGGACAAACTTTGGGCTTTAAATATAATATTGAAAACACTTTTATTACAAACTGTTAAGTATTTGAAAGCAAACAAAACTCAACAAACAATTTCCTAATTTTAGTAAAAAACACATGATTTTCTCCAATTAAAAAGGCCCAAAATAGCGAGAAAAAAACCTGCACCTTTTGAATGAGTTCGAGCAGTTCGTTGGACTTCTTCAGACGCTCGAGAAGCTTGTCGATCTTGATCACCTCGAGCACGTGTTTGTCCAGCAAGGACGCCTTCATGATGTCGCGCCAGTTCTTGTCAACCGTTGTAAACCTGCACCGAGTTACACAGATTTCAATAGATTTTATAAACCAGGAAAAAAATGCCCCTTGTTCATGACATGTGCAAGGGGTCAAAGAAAATGTTCTGGGGCGAAAATACTTAAGTCAAGAGTTTTTTTGTTTCTGCCTATTTGTTAAATGATAAGCAAATATTGTTTTGCATAAACTTAAGCGAAATTCTATGCAAAGAACTGAAATTTTACACACACAAAATACATTTGGAGTTGGCTTCTTGGTGACAATTTGGTCAAATGAGGCCAATAATATTTTCAGAGTCAAAAAGACAAATTTTTCATTACTTAATTGCAAAAACTCATTTAAATATTCTTTTACATGCCTTATGGCCAAAATCTTAAGTTTTAGTGCTTATTTTATTTGTTCACCTGCAGATAATGCACTTCTGGAACCAAATTGATACAGCTTTCCTTCCTGTTGGAAATTGTTTCAAACAGCAATTAGGCATTTTGTAATTTTCCTCAACTGGGAAAGTGCCATTTTCAGGTAATTTATAAAAAAGGAAAAACAATCGCTGAAGATGGGTACAAAATGAATTCCTGCAGCTGTGAAAACCAGACAGCGTACCTGCGTCCCTCTTCAGGCATCTGGGCCATGATGTCGGGGGAGGAGAAAATGGGCTCCAGGTAGAGCCAGGTGGCCTGCACCTTGAGCCACTCATCCAGTACATCTTGTAACAGCATCAGCTTGCCTTCCCAGTCCCTGGGGGCGAAACCAACATTCATGATTATGGTAAAATAAATTGCAACAAGAACAGTTACTTCTAGGGTATTTCAACCACCCACAGAGCCGGGTTCTGGGAAAATGGGGCTTATTGCATGACCATGAAGCAGTCTGCACAGAATTACTAGGCAACACACTTTCCACTTTTACAAAAATATTCATTTAACCCTTAAAGCACTGGAGCTGAATTTTAAAGGCCTTTGCAAACAGTTTGGATCCAGATAAGACGCCACAAAACGTGGCGTCTCATCTGGATCCAAACTGTTTGCTATTCTGATAGTATTCTTTGAAAAAAAATGAAGAAAATGCTTATTTTAGAAATTCAGCAGACGACATTTTAGCAGAAGACAAATTACCCAGCATGCAAAGGGTTAAAGGGAAGTGTCCTCCTTGATTAGCCTGCACAGACTGATCTGGGACGACACTTTACAAACATTTGTTCATTAAGCCCAGTTTTCCTTGATTGAGGCTCATATTACAAGATCTTCTTTGGTTTTATACTCCCCACAGTAAAAGCAATATGGCTTAAGCCTTGAGCCACTTGTCCAGGACTCCAGGACGTATTGTAGCAGCATCAACGTGCCTTCCCATTCCCTGGGGACAAAATGAACAATCATAATTAATGCAAATGTCTTATGTGTCTTATGTACCAAATTAGCCTATGCAATCAGCACAGGCTTATCAGCGATGGCACTTTTCTTTTAAATTGGAATTTTGGTGAGAAGAGATAAAAAATATATTTTAAATCCAATAAAAACGGAAAGTAGCTAAACTGGGACAAAACTTTATCTACATTAATTAAGCCTCATTCTCCCAAAATGGGGCTAATATAGCTCAAGCCTTAAGCCACTCGGCCAGGACATCTTGTAGCAGCAGCATCATGCCTTTCCATACACTGGAGACAAAAATGTGGCAACAAGTGAACATCACTAATACAAAAGCTATCACTTCTAAGGGCTTTTTACAACCAGGTCTGTTTACCCTATCTATAGGTTCTCAGAAGGTCGGAGAGTTTTCCTGGGTAGTTTTTTTACAGAAGTCAGTAGTTTTTACTTTTGCCTTCATTTAGAGCACCAAAACAGCATACCTAGATAACAATTAACTTTAAACTGTGTATAAAACACTGAATGAAATTTGTTTCTATTAATTTCATATGTTAAATCATGTTTATTGTAAAATATTTGTGAATAAGAACACTGAGCTTCTAAACAACATTATTACAAAAGTTTTTACCTCGTGTCCACTGCCCTTGCAACACAATATGAAATCTTTAGACAAATTTAACCCTTGTACAAAAATGAAGAACTATTACCATTGTTTTTATTTGTTCAAAACTGGGTCCGGTATTCCCAAAAAAGTATATATGTTTTTGTAGGACCAAACAATTCCCAATATTTTCATATTTTTAAGATCTAAACATTTTATTCATCTCTCATCCAGCTATATAATTTCAACCTTAGTAAATATAATACTGAAAACATTTTTTCTCTCGATTTTGAAGCATTTTTTTTAGCAAAACAGCAACAAAACTAATTTCCCAATTTTAGTCAAAACGCCGCAAATTTTCCCAATCCAAAATGGTGAAAAAAACAACTGATAACATACAATGTTTAATTCAAAAATCACTCCAATTTTAACAGAAAAAAATAAATAACAAAACAACAATTAAGGAAACTGGTGTGTGATTAACTCTTTACTAATGCCTCAGGAATGCCAACAGGGCTGAATGATTTGACAGACTTGAACAATGTTAATATGAGGGATTGGGTTAATTTACTCCAGTGCATGTTCATATAATTAATGATGCCTTCAAATATCACAACAATAAACAAATAAAAGTAAAGATAGCACTGATATTTTCAACATATAAAATTATCTATGGTATGGTGCCTCACTTAATTTTCAAGAAAACACATCTAACCTTATTTCAGATTTTCAAAGGCCTGAGATAGGAAATTTGAATGCCAACTTTGCAGCATGATTTTCATAGTCTTGCAGTCATCCCTGGAAATACTTAACTCTTTCCTCAACAAGACATTATTAGATCATTTCATCAGTTTCGTATGTTTTACAAATAATGAAACACAAATCCACTTACAAGTTAGATAATGGGTTGAAAAATAAACATTACATGTCAAACAGTGAAACCCCATTTTCCTCTTCATAGACGGCCTGATGCATGGCAAAAATCCTCTATGTTGAATATATCTTCTCTTTGTTTTCTTTTTTTTATTCATTTGTTATCATCGCCACTCATGAATTTTTTTAAATTAATTTCTCTGATCACTCATTAATGAATTCAATAATGAACTATAACCAACACATTTCCTTCGGCTTGAACATTGTACAAATATTCTTAAGATTTTAATTTGTCATAAAAAAAAAACAACAAGATGTGTTTGTGAAACACTTTGTCCCCCCTATATATTTGACCTTTGACCTTGAAGTATGACCTTGACCTTTCACCACTCAAAATGTGCAGCTCCATTAGATACAAGTGCATGCCAAATATGAAGTTGCTATCTTCAATATTGCAAAAGTTATGGCAAATGTTAACGTTTGACACAAACCAAAAAACCAACAAACAAACCAACAGACAGAGCAAAAACAATATGTTCCCCACTATAGTGGTGGGGGACATAAAAATAAAGCTTTGTTCACGGAAAACTGGCCTAAATGTGTATGTGTAAAATGTCATCCAACATTACTGTGTTTTGTCCTAGATGCCCTTGCTTTCTAAGTGTAAACTATTGCAACAGTTCAATAATATGTGTTTGCAAGTAAAACACCCACACCCAGTTAGTTTTAATTAAGCCTTAATCTGGAAAAAAGAGGCTTAATGCATATGCATAAAGTGTTGTCTGCACGGGCTTATCAGGAATCAAACTTGCAACTTTTATAGTAGTTTTCATTGACAGGAAGTCTCTTCTTAGTGAACACCAGTTTAGGTCCCAGGGTTCGACATTAACTTTTTTTACAGCAAGACCGTCAGACCAGCTCCTCTTAAAATGTACTAGCCCGAACCTGATGTCTACTAGACCATAAATGACATAGCAAATGAACACAATTGTGTCATGCAACTGTTTAATCAGGATTTATCAGTAAATAATCAGTGAACACCAGATTTGTTTATGAATAGAGTAAAACAATAAAATAACCATATATTTGCTTTTCTTCGTCAAATTCAAGCCATGGGAACTGACTTTCCATCTAGGATAAAATTGACGTTTTCGTGTTTCTTCATATTAACGTTTCGTGTCAGTTAAGCGTCGGATTCTTTTTTATTAACTGATTTGTCGGACAAAAATCCGAATTTGAACAAAGCCATTCTTTAAATAAATTACATTATCTTGTCTGCTACGCAAAAATGTTTACATTGACGATACCGATTTTCGATAGAAGTTGTAAAATCGTGCTCTATAGTTTTACGACACTGCAGGAAATCATTAATATTCATGACAACTTGACCAATTGAAACAAGCAATTTCTGCAGGAAGCTCTCCTTTGCGTCTAAAAATAGCGATGAATCATTTGAATGCTCCGCGTTTATTTAAATATACTAGTTTTGTTTTTATGTAAATAACGGATTCAAGAGTAATTTTACACATTACATGTATAAGTAAAGGTTTTCACAGCAGTTATTTTTCGTTATATGAATCAGTATAGATTTTTTTAAATTAATGTACGACCAGTCGGACACGCTATAGCCCGCAGTTTTACTAGCCCGACCACCGATCTTACTAGACAATGTCTGTCGGACGTGCCTTAGTGTCGAACCCTGGGTCCCTGATTAGCCAGTGTGGACTGTGCAGGCTAATCAGGGAGGACACTTTAATCACATGCATTAGGGACAGTTTTTCCAGAGCAAGGCTAAATTTGTATGATTACAATAAAATCTTAAGAATGCTGACTGCACCAGCTAATCTGGGACAAAACTTTATGCACATGCATTAAGCCCCATTTTTCCAGAAAAAAGCTAAATAAGTCATAACTAGAGTGCTTACTTAATTTCCACTTCAAAAGGCTTGATGAAAGGGGACCCACGCATGGTCTGTGTCTTCACAATGTGGTCGTCCAATAGCAGCTGAATGTCGTCCACCGAGGACAGGATTGAAGTGCCCGTGTCACGGTACGAGATAATGGTGAACTCAATCTGTAAACACACACCCACAAACATGTTCATACTCAGAACGAGATAATGGTGAACTCAATCTGTAAACACACACACACAAACATGTTCATACTGGTACGAGATAATGATGAGCTCAATCTGAAACACACCCACAAACATGATCATACTGGTACGAGATAATGGTGAACTCAATCTGTAACACACACCCACAAACATGTTCATACTCAATACAAGATAATGGTGAACTCTATCTGTAACACACACCCACAAACATGTTCATACTCAGAACCAGATAATGGTGAACTCTATCTGTTAACACACACCAACAAACATGTTCATACTGGTACGAGATAATGGTGAACTCAATCTGAAACACACACACACAAAAATGTTCATACTGGTACGAGATAATGGTGAACTCAATCTGAAACACACACCCACAAACATGTTCATACTGGTACGAGATAATGGTGAACTCAATCTGTAACACACACCCACAAACATGTTCATACTTGAACGAGATAATGGTGAACTCAATCTGAAACGCACACCCACAAACATATTCATACTGGTACGAGATAACGGTGAACTCAATCTGTAAACACCCACCCACAAACATGTTCATACTGGTACGAGATAATGGTGAACTCAATCTGAAACACACACCCGCAAACATGTTCATACTCAGTACGAAATAATGGTGAACTCAATCTGAAGCACACACCCACAAACATGTTCATACTGGTACGAGATAATGGTGAACTTAATCTGTAACACACACCCACAAACATGTTCATACTTGTACGAGATAATGGTGAACTCAATCTGAAACACACACCCAGAAACATGTTTATACTGGTACGAGATAATGGTGAACTCAATATGTAACACACACCCACAAACATGTTCATACTCAGAACGAGATAATGGTGAACTCAATCTGTAACACACACCCACAAACATGTTCATACTGGTACGAGATAATGGTGAACTCAATCTGTAACACACACCCACAAACATGTTCATACTCAATACGAGATAATGGTGAACTCAATCTGAAACACATACCCACAAACATGTTCATACTGGTACGAGATAATGGTAAACTCAATCTGAAACACACACCCACAAACATGTTCATACTCAGTACGAGATAATGGTGAACTCTATCTGTAACACACGCCCACAAACATGTTCATACTGAGTACGAGATAATGGTGAACTCAATCTGTAAACACACACCCACAAACATGTTCATACTGGTACGAGATAATGGTGAACTCAATCTGAAACACACCAACAAACATGTTCATACTTGTACGAGATAATGATTAACTCTATCTGTAACACACACCCACAAACATGTTCATACTCAGTACGAATTGATGGTGAACTCAATCTGAAACACACCCACAAACATGTTCATACTGGTACGAGATAATGGTGAACTCTATCTGTAACACACACCCACAAACATGTTAATACTCCGTACAAGATAATGGTGAACTCTATCTGTAACACACGCCCACAAACATGCTCATACTAAGTACAAGATAATGGTGAACTCAATCTGAAACACACACCCACAAACATGTTCATACTGGTACGAGATAATGGTGAACTCAATCTGAAACACACACCCACAAACATGTTCATACTGGTACAAGATAATGCTGAACTCAATCTGAAACACACACCCACAAACATGTTCATACTGGTACGAGATAATGGTGAACTCAATCTGTAACACACACACACAAACATGTTCATACTGGTACGAGATAATGATGAGCTCAATCTGAAACCTACATCCACAATCATGTTCATACTGTTACGAGATAATGATGAACTCAATCTGAAACCCACACCCACAATCATGTTCATACTCAGTACGAGATAATGAATTCAATCTGAAACCCACAATCATGTTCATACTGGTACGAGATAATGATGAACCCAATCTGAAACCCACACCCACAATCATGTTTATACTGGTACAAGATATTGGTGAATTCGATATGAAATACGCATCCACAAACTGTAATTGTCACAGAATTGTGTCATGGTCATATGCAGTTTAAGGGGCATTAAATACCACAATCACTTAATCTTATTTTGTTGATGTATTGCTGGTCTATTTCTTTATTTTTATTTTTTTGTATTCACTACTTACAACCAACCCCCATATTCATCAACTTATTTTTATACCTAAAAATAAAGCGTTTGAATATATACAGATATCAATTTTGCTTTTTTCATAAATGAAAAGACCTTAATGAAGAATTGTGTACTTAGAGGTATACTATTTTGTGTATATATTTAGCTGTTTTATGCTATTAGAACAAAAAAAGAACTTTCTTAATTTTTAGAGTTAGGTCTTATAATCAGTTGCTGAATACAGGCCCTGGTATTCTCCATATGTTCTCTTACTCACCGGTCCCCACTCTGTCTTCATCTTATCCATCGCCTTCTCCAGCGAGTATTCTTTGCTTGCCGCCTCACTTATCGTCTCGAACTTCGATATAAACTGGTCGAGGTTCATGTCCACGAAGCGCGTCAGACAGGAGCTGTCGTCTGGCTTCAGCGAATAGCCGACGATCTCCGAGATCTTCTCCCAGTGACGATCGCGCAGGCCCGGGTTGAAGAGTGTAGAGATGAGGGGCATGTGTTCGCGAAACTCTTCTACTTTGGACTTCACCTGATCGTGAGAAGTTTGTGTCATATGAAAGGCGTTTAAAACAAGAGCACCGCATAACGGGTGCCAACGCTCGGCTGCAGGTGCAGTTTTGAATAAATGAAAGCTTGTCAGATTTTTTTTTTTTTAGAGGTCACACGGACCTTGAGCTTTGACCTAGTGATCCACTGGTGTGGCGTGTATAACTCATCAAGGTGCATCTACATATGAAGTTTCAAAGTTGTAGGTGGAAGAACTTTGATTTTAAAGCCAATGTAAAGGTTTTAGTATGACACGGATGGCGGACGACAAGACAAGCTGGCTATGACAATACCTTGGGTTTTCTCCGAAAACAGCAGAGCTAAAAATGATGATGGTACTAACTTCATGTAACAACTGCACTTACTGTAAAATCATTCATATTCTTTGGTTTGAATTTTTTTTTTTTTAAGTGACATTTCTAAGGAAATATAAATGTGTAGATTTCTAATTTTGGAGGAGAAAAAAAAACATGAAAAAAGGTACTTTGGTCATTTTCGGATGCGTTTGTGTTAAATTTATGAATCGGTCAACCCACAAAATTAACGAAAATTAATGTCTCACAAATTATTTGAAATAATAACCCTTTACCACTTAGATACATATTTTGATGCATTTGTAGTTCTGGCCAAAGTCAAATTTAAGTTACTTACCTTTCTTACTAGATCTGAGTTTTAAAGGCTTTATTTTCAACCCTTAGATACTGATGAGCAGCAAACAGCATAAAACCTGAACAGACTGCGAGATACTCGCAGGCTGTTCTGGTTTTATGCTGTTTGCACATAGCAATTTTCAGTTTGCTTCTGAGTGGGAAAGGGATAATGAGTGCACAGTATTAACTGTTATAAGACTGGAATTATTCATCAAATAGTACTTGGTATGTCTTGTTTGCAAAAACTACTGACATAATATAACAGATTCCATAGATTTAACCTGCTAAACAAATACGACAAGTCATCAAACAGTAGACGGTACATTGCATAGATGTTAGTTAACAACTATTTAACATTTATTGGTCTGTAGCATTTTTTTAGATATGCTACAGACGACATGTTTAGCTACAAAAACTAATAGAGAAATTACTCTAAAAATTGGGAAGCAAGAGTTATGGTTCTTGCACACTGCACACCCCTCAATGAGACATACCTTCATATTATATTTCAAATTTATACCTCTATTAATGTTTAAGTTTTGCTAAATTAAGTACAACAATTAACACAGGGGAATAACTGTAAAAATAAGAGATAAAGAGTTATAGTTATTGTGCACAACCCCTCCATCAGACCTACCTACCTTTGAAGTTTCAAGATGATACCTCTAAAAGAACTTGAGATATTCTATAGACATGAAATTTGACTTCCCAAAATCCCAACAACCAGAAACCAGTGTACCCTTTCTCACAACTTGGTTATGCAGTGGTGTACAATTACATGGCAAACAAAACCAGTCTTAGTGAATATAGACTCATCCCTACCTTGCCGGCTATCTTCTTTGCAGCTGGTACGGACTCGAACGCCTTCTCCAGTTTGTAGAGTCCACGCCAGAAGTTGCCAACCTCTTGCTCAACATCGTCCGGATTCAAGCCAGACATTGGTCCGTCCATCCAGTCCCTTGCAAGTGAGAATAATTAATAACAAGGGACAAAATTGTCACAAAACCAGGTTTTCCTTGTGAAAAAAAAATCTGATAAAGGGAGAAAACTCAAACTGAACTTTTGAAATGACCAAAAAAAATTAACCCCCTTTGTAAGTTTTTTTTTTTTAAATCTATTTTTAGTCGTGGCGACCTTGACATTGGAGATATTGACGTGATTCTTTCGTGGGACACACCGTCCCATGATGGTGAACAAATGTGCCAAATGATTTTAAAATCTCACAATGAATGACATAGTTATGGCCAGGACAAGCTCATTTATGGCCATTTTTGACCTTTGAACTCAAAGTGTGACCTTGACCTTGGAGATATCGACGTAATTATTTCGCGCGACACACCGTCCAATGATGGTGAACAAATGTGCCAAATGATTTTAAAATCTGACGATGAACGACATAGTTATGGCTCGGACAAGCTCATTTATGGCCATTTTTGACCTTTGAACTCAAAGTGTGACCTTGACCTTGGAGATATCGACGTAATTATTTCGCGCGACACACTGTCCAATGATGGTGAACAAATGAGCCAAATGATTTTAAAATCTGACAATGAACGACATAGTTATGGCCCGGACAAGCTTATTCCGCCAGCCCGCCAGCCCGCCAGCCAGCCCGCCAGCCAGCCAGCCAGCCAGCCAGCCCGCCCGCATTCGCCAATCTAATAACCAGTTTTTTCCTTCGGAAAACCTGGTTAATAAAACTAATGTTGTCATAAAAGAAATAATTTTTGATTAAATACCAACCCGTCTTTTTTATTACTAGCAGAATTGAGTATTTTTTCTGCTTAACTCAACCGTTAATTTTTGTTCCTGGTTCCTGAATTTATCCAGAAATGAAGTAGATTGTCAGAGATCTTAATGAACTCACAATTTTGAAGCTATTTCATCCTGTAATCTATCACAACGTTGGGGACCTATTTATCTTTGAGCCGCGCTCTGAGAAAACGTTTTTTTTGTAAAGTGTTGTCCCAGATAAGCAATTAACCCTTTAAGCGCTGGAATTTTGAAGGACTTTGCAAACAGTTTGGATCCAGATGAGACGCCACAGAACGTGGCGTCTCATCAGGATCCAAACTGTTTGCTATTCTGATAGTATTCTTTGATTTTTTTTTAAAGAAAATGCTAATTTCAGACATTCAGCAGACAACATTTTAGCAGACGACAAATTACCCAGCATGCAAAGGGTTAAGCCCCATTTTACCAGAGAAAGGTTCATGTTTATTTGAAAACGATCCAACATCAGGGGGGGTACGTACTTGTATTTGTTGTTGAAGTCCACGTTTGTCTCATGCAGCTGGAGGTAGGGTTTCATGGTGATCATGATCGTAAAGGTCAAGTGTCGTACCAGATTTGACTGTGCAGTCTGCAAACGGCTAATCTGGGACGACACTTTCTGCATTCACTGGATAGATGCTTCAAATGCCATACAAAAGTAAAGCCTTGTCCCTGAGGACTTCCAAGGCTAATCTGGGACCACACTTTACAAACATGCTTTAAGCCCCAATTTCCAAGTGCCAGACTTATTTGTATTTTACTAGGATCCAACGTCAGGTGTCTGTGGGGGAGATCATAAGTGGGGATTGAAACCCTGACCTCCTTCACTAAGGGGACACCATATTCACTAAGCCACAGCAACCTTTTTTACATACTTGTTGAAATCCACAGACGCACAGCTGTAGGTTCAGTTTCAGGGTGGTCATGATTGTGAATGTCCTCCCAGTGAGGACTGCACAGGCAAATCTGGGACGACACTTTACACAAATGCATTAGGCCCTATTTTGCCATAATGAAGCTTGTGTACATACTTGTATTTGTTGTTGAAGTCCACGGTGGTCTCATACAGCTGCAGGTAAGGTTTCAGTGTGGTCATGATCTGTTGACGCTGGGGGTACGCTGTGGTCTGCCAGCCAAACGCTTCCTCCTCATTGTTGAAATTCTCAATCTGTCAAGCGCATAGATAAAATCAAATAATTTTGTTGAAATTCTCAATCTGTTGAGTACAAAGATATAATCCCATTATTAAATCAAGCCTGAATTGATGGAACAAAATATCGTGGAAGGGGCCAAATTTCAGCCCAAAAATGGCCAGACAAATTTACTGAATACAACATTGGTAGACATTGTTGTGGAATCATAATTAAAGTTTGTGTCTTTGATCAATTAAAATGTCCCCCCAATCAAACTGCATCAGCTATGTTCAGGAGCAAATAACTCAATACTTTATTGATCATGAAAACAAGAATCTGAATATTTACTTTTTATTTTATGACATTTTTCATAGCAATTAAATCACTTATGAAATGAGGAAGTAGGTTGTTCCACAAACAAACAACATAATATTATTTGGCCATGCAAATGGAAAAATTCAAGGGAAAATAACTAGGAATTAGTTAATCAGTTGAAAAATGTGGAACATAGTTTGTTGGCTCCCACAAACTGATGTTGAAAAATTGACTGACCGACACGAGTGACTCACATATACGTTAAATGGGTAACATTTATCGACACTGACAACGGGCAACAACTACAACCATAGGGTAGTAAGAGTTATGTTCTTAACACTGACAAAGGGCAACAACTCTCACAATAGGGTAGTACTACAAGTTATGTTCTTAACACTGACAAAGGGCAACAACTCTCACAATAGGGTAGTAAGAGTTATGTTCTTAACACTGACAAAGGGAAACAACTCTAACAATAGATTAGGAATAGTTATGTTCTCAACACAGACAAAGGGCGACAACTCTAACAATAGGGTAGTAAGAGTTATGTACTTAACACTGACCTTCTCGGCCGCTTGCTCCAGTTTGTTACTGAGGGCCTGAGACTTGCGCAGGTACTTTTGTATATCAGACATGTCTCCGAATGTTGCAAACTCCTCCACCTGCTTCGCGTAGCCCTCCATCTCCTCAATGAAGCGGTCTCGACGCAACTGTTAACAGACATTGGCACACTTACAGTGATAGAAACTTACTTTTTATGGTATGTTGCACAGACCAGCAACTATCTTTAGTACTTTAATAGCCCAGTCATAGAGCAAGAAGCTCAGAACCTTAACACGTTAGAATTATCTTTTTATTATTTTTAACAAAGAAAAATAAGACAATATTATAAATTTGCTGTTATGACTCAATGCAATATGCCCTTTTATGAGCCTTTTTCTGTTTGCTTAAAAAAAAATAAACTGATCAACTGTGGGAAAACTGGTTTAAAGCCACATAAATACTCAAAATCAACGAATATTTCGTTTAAATATTTTGTAAAATAAATATAACCCATAAAAAATCAGTGTTCTTTATAGCATAGCCAAAATTGTGACGCTAGATGTGGTGAAGAATTTCGGCCCCAAATTTGACCAAAAAACAACTGTGGTGTGATCACCATTTTATTGCGGTCTTACCTTCAAGTTATCTTCGTACTGCGAGCGTTTCTCTGAGATTATCAGTTTGTGCTCCTCGAAGACCGCAGGCATACGTCCGTGCCACATGAATACGTTCGCATTCACGCGAATCTCCGCTGGACTGAACTGCGCAAAGTCCGAGAGGAAGGAGAGGCGTTCCTGGGATTGGTACAGGCGCTTCTCCATCTTGAAGATGATGTCGGACTCTACTTTCTCGATGTACTGCTTCAGTTCCATCAGGGCCTCCGTATTCGAAGGTGTCGTCAGTGCTTTCTCTGCAATCTGCTCATAGTCGTCGCAGAGTCTGTGGAAAGGCAAGGATTGAACGTGAGGATAAGCAAAAATTATTAAAAGATGTTTTGTTTTGAAGTGTATATGAGCCTTGCTCTGGGAAAACAGGGCTTAACCCTTTGCATGCTGGGCAATTTGTCGTCTGCTAAAATGTCGTCTGCTGAATTCCTAAAATTAGAATTTTCTTCGATTTTTTTCAAAGAATATTATCAGAATAGCAAACAGTTTGGATCCTGATGAGACGCCACGTTCTGTGGTGTCTCATCTGGATCCAAACTGTTTGCAAAGGCCTTTAAAATTCGGTTCCAGCACTAAAAGGGTTAAAAGCCTTAATGCATGTTTGTAAAATGTCATCCCAGATCAGCCCGTGTACTTTGCACAGGCTAATCAGGGACGCTACTTTCCGCCTTTTTTTTTTCCTCGTCTTCTCCAAACAAAAATTAATTCTGGGCAGAAAGCGTTGTCCTTCACGAGCCTGTGCAGACTGCACAGGCTAATCCTGCATGACAATTTAAGGCCATTATTTTCAGAGTGAGGCTCATATGTTTGTGCTAGTGAACATGTCACCTTGTTATTTTGACTGCAAATAATCCAGACTAGTTATTTCAATAAATAAATTATCATATGAACAGTGTAACTTTTAATTTATTGGAGATTTATCAGAGTTGTTTAAACAATTTTTTCAATTAAAATATTACCCATAAAACTTGAAATTTTATTTGCAATAAACTTTATAGTAAACCCTTCTGATGATGATGGCTGTTTTGCTTGTGTACAAATTGGACTAAACATAAGCATGTATATTATATGTAAAATAAACATAATAAATAATATTATCCACACAGGAAAAAAATTCAAAACAAGAGCACCGCATAACGGGTGCCACGCTCGGCTGCTAAAGCTTGTCATAATTTTTTTTTTTTTTTTTTTTTTAGAGGTCACAGTGACCTTGACCTTTGCCCTAGTGACCCAAAATGGGTCAAGGCGTGTAGAACTCATCAAGGTGCATCTACATATGAAGTTTCAAAATTGTAGGTGGAAGCACTTCGATTTTAGAGGCAATGTTAAGATTTTTGTTAGTTTAAATTAGAGGTCACAGTGACCTTGACCTTTGACCTAGTGACCCAAAAACAGTGTGGCATGTAGAACTCGTCAAGGTGCAACTACATATGAAGTTTCAAAGTTGTAGGTGGAAGCACTTTGATTTTAGAGCCTATGTTAAAGGTTGATATTAGAGGTCACAGTGACCTTGACTTTTGACCTAGAGACCATAAAATGGGTGTGGCGTGTAGAACTCATCAAGGTGCATATACATATGAAATTTCAAAGTTGTAGGTGAAAGCACTTTGATTTTAGAGCCAATGTTAAGGTTTTACCACGACGCCTACGGCAGACGGCGGACGAGCTGGCTATGACAATAGCTCAGGTTTTCTCCGAAAACAGCCTCGCTAATAATATTAGTCATATCAAACATTCTTAACAAAACAAAAGAAATTGGTCGAATATGTATAAGGGGTTATAACCAAACAGATTAAGCCAAACAAAGAAAACGGATGAACTCAATTTTCATAAATTTGTATGAATGCGGGGCTTTATACATGAGCCTAAAGAGTCGTCCCATATTAGCCTGTGCAGTCTGCACAGGCTAATCAAGAACGACACTTTTCACCTAGACTGAATTTTCTAGTAAAAGAGACCACTTTTAACGAAAAATTCCATAATATAGTAAAGTGTCTGTCATTCCTGTTTGACTGTTTAGACTGCTTAGGCTTATGTGGGATGATGCTTTTACCCTTTCCCCCATAAGAAGCACAGTGAAAATGGCTTTTGCAACCAGCATAAAACCAGAACAGCCTGCGAGTAACTCACAGCCTTTTCAGGTTTTGTGCTGTTTGCTGCTCATCAGTATCTAAGGGTTTGAAATGAAGGCTTTAAAACTTGAATATAGAACCAAAAATCTTTAGTAAAATTTAACTTTTGGAATGACTATAAATGCGTCAAAATACGTATATAAGTTGTAAACGATTAATTAAACACATGCATTAAGCCCCATGGCCCAGAACTAGGCTCAAACATCTTACATTTTATTTTCCTCTTGGTGGTCACGAGCCATACGTCCAAGCAGTTTCGTGCACAAAGCATCTGCACGCTTGGAGAGGGCACGAATCAAATCATCGCAGTGAAGCTCAAACATTCCCAGTCTCAACACCTGAAATCGCCCCAAGAATTTTTGATCACAACTCAATACCTAAAATCGCCCTAAGGATTTTTGGTGACAACTTCCTAAGGTTGCTTTATTAACGTATTTGGATCATTATTATTAATATTATTATTATAAAGATTATTAATAATCTACTTCGTTTAAATTTCAACCTGTTAAATTACAAGAACTATTTTTTATTTTCTAAACAAGCTAAAAGGGAGTATGTGTTTCTAATTATCCTAGTAAATGAGTGAAAACTACAAACTAAACAAATGGCAAAATAACAATATATGATATGCTGAAACAACCAAAAATTAATTTGGTTTAATAAATAGAAGAAAATGGAAAATCGTGACATTCTAATATTTTAACATAAAAGTATATGGCTGTGACATCTACATCTCTAAAAGAAAAATAATTTAGCTTAAAATGATGTAAAGAAGTACGACAACAATGTATGCATTGAATGAACATGCTTTTTTGCAATGGTGAACTCAAATTTGGGTAGATTTGTATAAGATGTTATGGTATTTCTGGATCTCATGTTTTTCCTAAATCCATAGTTATATCAAAACTAATATCTAGAATATTTTGGGATCAAACTACATTTATGATTCCTATCATATATGGATTGATGATAAAACAAGAACAGAATCTGACATGTGCTGATAAATTTCATCTTAATTATGAATTATTTTACGCTGAAGCACTTTGGAATTAACATATATGTAAACATTTAACATCACAAACAAGCAAGCATTAATCTGTTTGCTTCAACTTACTAGGAATTAATTTAGTACATGCAATCAAAATACAGTTTTGTGATTTTTGTGAAAATGACATATTAACACTTACTGAAATATGCTATCCTGTCTTGCCAAAAAAGGAAAAATGACTTTTGTTCATCAGTTAAATGGAACTAAACATAACTTAAAATTATATGAGTCGCGTTCTGAGAAAAATGGGCATAATGCTGGTGCATAAATTGTCATCCCAGATTAGCCTGTGCAGTTGGCACAGGCTAATCAGGGACAACACTTCCTTTGTATGACATTTTTTGTTTAAATGAAGTCTCTTCTTAGCAAATATCCAATTTAATGTAAAAGTGTCGTCCCTGATTAGCCTGTGCGGACTGCAGAGGCTAATCTGGGCTACACTTTACGCACATGTATTATGCCCAGTTTTCTCAGAACACAACTCACATTCTTTGATCTTAACCCTTTCAGTGCGGGAATCGAATTTTAAAGGCCTTTGCAAACAGTTTGGATCCAGATGAGACGCCACAGAACATGGCGTCTCATCAGGATCCAAACTGTTTGCTATTCTGATAGTATTCTTTGAAAAAAATAGAAGAAAATGCTTATGTTAGAAATTCTGCAGATGACATTTTAGCAGACGACAAATTTCCCAGCATGCAAAGGGTTAATATTCTATTTCAGAGACTCATATGGGCTGCACTCTGGGAGTCAATGGGGCTTAATTCACCTGCATAAAGACTTAGTATAGTCCAAGACAAGCCTGCGCAGTCTACACAGGTAATCAGGGAAAACACTATTTTTTTGTTAGAAGGAGGTCTCTTCTAAACCAAAATCCAGTTAACCCTTTGCATGCTGGGAAATTTGTCGTCTGCTAAAATGTCGTCTGCTGAATTTCTAAAATTAGCATTTTCTTCATTTTTTTCAAAGAATATTATCAGAATAGCAAACAGTTTGGTTCCTGATAAGACGCCACGTTATGTGGCGTCTCATCTGGATCCAAACTGTTTGCAAAGGGCTTCAAAATTCGGTTCCCTCACTGAAAGACTTAAGCTGGAAAATGTTGTCCCTGATTAACCTGTGCAGACTGCACTGGCTAAAGTGGGTATGCACGATTTTGTCAAATATTTATGAATTTATATAAAATATGTAAAAAACTTATTATACATATATTTCAATATAAATTAAAATGAAAGTTAAGAAGAACATGTGTCAAAAAAATGCGAAATAAGCCAGATATTTAATTCTGAAATCAAAAATATCTGTACATTCGAATTCGCCAGCATGTATATCATGCAAGTACGCTGTGAATCTAAATTCAGTTTTACGGATCATTTTAATTCCCTGCAACGATATCTATTCATAGGACACACAAACACAATATGAACTCTGATCCTTATAAAAAGACGAACGCTTCGGTTATTGGAGGAAAAATATGTACGAAATATCTTCATCACAATCGGCTCGGGGCGCGAATTTGTCTTTGCTGCATTTTATGAAATTCATCTTCAATGTATAATTTTTATTGCCTATTTTGTGTTATTGTAACATTTTGTTTATCAATATATTACAATTTATCGCATATACAAATTGTGCATTCTCGCTTTAGTCTGGGACAACACATTATGAACATGTTCAGTTTTCCCAGAGGGAGACTCGTATCTTCTACTGAATGTAATAAGTCATGTAACTGACATTTTTATACATTTTTACTTTTTTCCATTTTTGTGTTTATTAAGGTGACATACATCAACTGTTAAAATATTAAGTCAACCTTTTTGGTAAAAATAATGATTTTACCAAATTTTTTAAATTGACATTACGAACTCATGTCATTTTATGAATGTAAAAAGTAGCGTAACTGACATTTTGTTAAATTTTCAGGAGAAGCAAAAAAACTGTTTTATCAAAATAATAAACATTTTTTTGTATTCAATTTTTCTGATTAGTATGATAAAAACACTTGATAAACGAAACAAAACTCCATATTGATATGTCTTTTTCAAAACAATAAAATATTAAGAAAGGAGCAGTAACCATAATTTCAAAACTGAAATATTTTTAATTAAAAAAATAACGTTAGTGCTCTTACTGTATATCGGAAAATGTTGCAAAATATGCATTCCTGAACAATTCACAAAATGTCAGTTACCCTAGTTATTACATTCAGTAAACGGTATGTAATTTACCGAAAACAATGTTTTTCAAAATGTGTTTACATGCATTTTAATTGGGAGAATCAGGGACCCTTAATCCGCTGAATCACTTACAAAATGAAGCACAGAGCGAGAAGAACACATAAAAGAGGGTCAGGCGGGGGGATGGGGAATGGTTAGGTTAAGAAAGAGGGGATAACTGTAACATGTGGGCACACAAAATCAGCCATTAATCCATTCATTAAAATCTGTCTGAAATGTAGTTTGCCAAACTGGAATAAATTTTCATGGACACATAATTTAAATATTATATTGTCGCTGTCGTTCTCAAACCTCGTAGCTCCAAAATTTTCCAAATATTTTTTTCGTCTTTTCCGAATATATGAAGTCTGGCGCGTGTTTTGTGCTATATCTCATAGCTCTACGCCAATCAGAGCCCTTGAATAAGCCAAGTGACGAAATGTTGTAGAATGATTGTTGGCTTTTTTTCCCGGCAAAAAGTCGTAGCGATGCCATTTCACCTAAATGTACGTCATTTCGTTTGGACAAATTTGACAAAAACGTTTTGTTTTGTTTTTTATTTGCAACTACGATGTTTCCTATCAGTACGAATTGTCGTACCTCATAAAAATGACAAAACTGTGGTGACAAAATATCGTAGCTACCATGTCTGACTGTCAGTATGACTTATCAGTATGACTTACGCGTCTACGGCTTATACCATATTTTGCAGCTTCATTTGTTTGTTATTTTTACAGAATTTCAATTTCTAAAACATTGTTATAAAAAAATAAGACGGTTTTTTCTCTCTCCTGAAAAGTTGGCATTTTGTAGCTACGAGATTTGAGAACGACAGCGACGATATTCTTTCCCTGTTTGTATAAAAATTTAAAAAAAATCAAATTAGGTCTTAAGACAAAAAGCAAAAGACAACAAGAAGAAAAACAAACAAAACATATTGGCTGTGCTCTGTGAAAAGGGGTTTTAATGCATGTGGGTAAAGTGTCATCCCATATTATTCTTTGCAGTCCACACAGGCTAATCAGGGACTACACGTTCAGCCTTAACTGGATATTTGCTAAGAAAAGACTCTAAAAACGAAAAATATCATTAAAGCAAAAAGTGTCGTACATTATAATCTTGTGCAGACTGCACAGGCTAATCAGGGTGGACACTTTACGCACATGCATTAAATCTCCTTTTCACAGAGCACCGTCCATTTTTTTTCTATTATTATAGCGGTCTGATTTTAAGTGCCAATAGAGAGATAATGCACACTTAATTTTGAAACAAACGTAAGATCGTGGGCATGCTATGAGCGGGAAATAAACTAAGTTTGCCGTTGTGCAAAATACCTTTCCCCTCCCATTCTGTGTGACACAAACACATGGCAACACAATTACACAATGTCAACAATGGCAACAAACAAACAACAGGCTTTTCCCCAGGATTTTGTTTCGACATATATATACGATATACACTCGTTATATTGACTAAAGTTAACATGCAACTGGCTGATCTTTCGATAAACATATTAATAATGCATATGCTCAAATGGATAAAATAGTTGAACAACTAAATATGTGACTTGCAAGTTATATGATTTTATAATATTGCAGTCAAATTTTCATATGATTGATATATGTAGATGGAAGACAAACTATCATGCTTGCTAGTAGGGCTCTATTGGTCATTGTCGGCTCGGGTACTACTAAAACGTACACCGAGTACGGAAAATATAAAAAAAATGAACCCTGGAATTCTAACGCTAAAGTTGGTTGTTGTTGGCATTTTATTTTTCAAATTAAGTAACTTCATATTTTTGTCAATATTTTGTAAAATGGCCTCTACATTAGCGAAACTCATTAAAAAAAAAAAAAAACTGAGGCAGGTATTGTTCAAAGAGAATTATGTTTTACATTCTGTAGCGCGTTTTACAATACTGGATTCTGGGCGGGAATAACACTCGGGTACAGTCTAAATTGGCTGACTATGTATTTACATATTTTCCGTACCGGGGTTACATGTAAGTATACTTAAGAGTACCTGGGGTACATTTAAGTAGTACCCGAACCAATAATGACCAATAGAGCTCTAGTAGCAGTTCAATTAAGGACAAAATCTGTATGACAACATACTACTCTGAACAAGAGATGTGTTTGTTAGAAACACAATGCCCCCTATTGCGCCGCTTTGAAGCCATAAATTTGACCTTTGACCTTGAACGATGACCTTGACCTTTAGCCGCTCAAAATGTGCAGCTCCATGAGATACACATGCATGCCAAATATCAAGTTGCTATCTTCAATATTCAAAAAGTTATGAACAAACTTTAACGAAGGTTAAAGTTTTAGGAACGAAAAATACAATGATATTTGACCTTTGACCTTGAAGGATGACCTTGGCCTTGACTTTTCACAACTCAAAATGTGCAGCTCCATGAGATACACATGCATGCCAAATATGAAGTTGCTATCTTCAATATTTCAAAAGTTATAAAAGTTTAACCAAGGTTAAAGTTTTGTGACACACACATACAATGACTGACACAATGACAGACAGGCCAAAAACAATATACCCCCGATCTTTCCATCCGGGGGCATACAAATTGTGATTTGCATACGTTTACTACAGCATTACATATAATCGTGCATGCAACATGTAAAACTCTCCAAAAGCCGTAGGTCCTATCACTGGATGAACATGTCAGACAAATGTTTTGGTAAGACTGGCAGACTCTTTCTGAGAACCTGTCTTACCACATTTGACTGATCACTTTCTGAGAACCAGTCTTACCACATTTGACTTATCACTTTCTGAGAACCAGTCTTACCGCATTTGACTTATCACTTTCTGAGAACCAGTCTTACCACATTTGACTTATCACTTTCTGAGAACCTGTCTTACCGCATTAATTTTACTTTGATATACTTTTGCTTAACTGTAAACTTAACAACATCACATGTATTAAAAAAAAAAGCCAATATGTTTGCTTATTCAATTTATTTAAGTAAAGCAGCAGTATTTTTTTTAAACATTTTCAGAATTGGGCAGTGGCCCATTGGATTGGAAAAAAAATCTCGTTGTTTAGACCAAAGATGGGAAATTGGTGCTGTTTTCTTTTTCTAAAAAATACTTGAGAACAAAATGGGTTTCATAGATATTTTTTACAAAGGTTTGACTGATAGATGAACAAATAGTTAAGATTTATTTGAAAAAAATTGTGGGGAGGGGAGCCTAAAAAATTAGGTGGGGGGAGTCTTCCAATGGGAATTTTAGGCAGTCATTTTGGAAACTGTTTACTTATAATAGTGAAAATGGAGTCCAATTTTGGCTCCAAATTTGACCCGAACAAACACAACCTTGCAGAAATTTAGGAAAGCAATTATACATTTATTTCACATAAAGTACACAGCCTACCGTTTAAAAAATTTGCATTTCTAGATTTTAAAATCTGTTCATCACAACATGCAACGATTCAGATTTAGGAAAACACTGAACAACACAACCAGTTTGACATGGTTTCAATACAGATCGGCTCAAACAAGAACATTCTAAGATACCATGTCAACCATTAACCCTTTCCCTCTCCATGCAAAGTGCAAATGGCTATGAGCAAACAGCATATAACCAGAACATCCTGCGAGTAACTCGCGAGTAACTCGCAGTCTGTTCAGGTTTTATGCTGTTTGCTGCTCATCAGTATCTAAGGGTTGGAAAGCCTCTATAACATGATTCTAATAAGAAAGGTCTTAATTAAATTGAAATTTCTAAACGCTTACAAATGTGTAAAAATACGTATCTAAGTGGGAAAGGGCAAGACAAAATCTGAAACCATCTCAAATTTTACAATTTCAAAAGCGTACAGTCAACACAGGGTACTGACTTCAATCATTATAGGGTTATTTTGTATTTGTACACCCTGTAAATGAAAAAGGTAAACACAACAATTGGGAAAAGCTGTTAAAATAGGCAGTAGGCAACCCAAAACAATTAAAAAGCACTTTCCACTCAGAACACTATGCTATATGACAGGGGTTTTTCTGCCTATTTTGGGGAGTCTGACCAAATTGGGAATTTTTTATCGACAAAATTGGTCATTTTGGGAATTTTTGCTTCGATGAAACGGCTCACTTGGGAAAAAATTGTGTATTAATCATGCTTAAATAATTCAGTGGTTTAACAAATAAATTTGTTTTTATTTGGTTATTTTGTCTTCTTTATGTAAACAGATGCAATATTGGGCATGTTCAACGTTAATTCAATTACTGCAGTTTTGTTTTTCAGTTACAGTTAAATTCTGTGATAAAAACTGAACAGTAAAAACCTTATAGCAAATTTTTTTTTTTGGAAATTGGGAATTTTTTTTTATAATTTCAGTTTGGGATCGGGTCCGTTTGCTTTGGGAGTGCCTCCGTTGTCCGGAGGCGCAGACAGTGCTGAAAAACCCCTGTATGAAAACCATAAAGCATTTCTGTCATTATTTATTCTGTCTAATCTAATAACTGTCCAATAATTTTACTCAAAAATGATACAAACATTTCACCAATAATCAATGAATAAGGGTTAAAGATAAATAACTAATAAAATTCATTTTCATCAAAAACAAATGATTTTTTTTTTTTAAACACTGGTGTATACTTCGGAAAATTCATGATATTGACCAACAAACTAAGTATCTTTAAAGATAACATTGTTCTTTAGAGGTTTTTTCATAAAGTTACAAATACTGATAAATAAATCTCAGTTTTTGAAACACTGGTTATCATTCTTTTTTAATTTAATGTTTTTTTTACTAAGGCATAATTTTATAATTGTAATAAATGATCAACAAAATGGATTTTAAAAGAAGAAAAAAGTTTTTTCCTTACAGGGTTTTTTATCAGGCAAATCCTTGAAACGTGAACCAGTTAGTTTAACAACAGAACATTCAAAAAATTGCAAAAAATGATTAACATAATTCAACCAGGAACTAGAAAACTCTGAAAATATTAGACCACAATAGCTTTTCTTGTAAGCAAACGCACACAAATTCAACGAGCAACTAGAAAACGCTTAAAAATGGACACTGGATTTTTTTTTAATAAAAGGCACAAATCTGCAAATCCTCAATCATATTGATATCTGACTGGCGCGTACCTTGATGGAGTTGTAGGTGATTTCCTCGACCAGACGATGGTACTTCTCCACTTCCTTCTTGTACTCATCAAACGTGTGCGTCTCCTTCAGGAACTGTTCGACATCTGTGTCCGCCTGAAATGGAAAATATTGTCATTTTAATTATCAGCGACTGTGCTAGGACTGTGTCAGCCTGAACATTTGAAATAGTTTAATTTAACCAATTGATGCCTAGTATCTAGAAAAAGGCCTTGGCAAATAGAGTAGACCCTCATCAGGGTCTGCGCTGTTTGCTTAAATAAATTTCGGTACGAAATATTGTAAATATAGAAATAAGTATACAAGACATCCCTAGTTTTGGAAATAAATTGATCCAGTTTAGAAGGATGGTTGAGTCCACTAGGCATAAATGGGTTAAATTGTAATCAATCTCGTAATCGATTATATCAACAGCCCGCAGAATACAAGTAGTGGTAATGGGGGTAGAATAAATAGTAGAAGAAATATTAGTCAATCATCATCATCATCATCATCTTCATCATCATCATCATCATCATCATCATCATCATCATCATCATCATCATCATCATCATCATCATCTAAAATTGAGAATACAAGAGTTTTTGATGTTATCTTTTTTTGTAAACCTTTGATTGGGAATTTTCGGCAATCATTTGGAAAAATTAGATACTTTTCCTTCCCAAATTTGACCCAAACCCCCCCCCCCCCCCCCCAACTGCATACCTGTTTGGAGATAAGGAAGTTGTATTTATCGTATATTTTGCTGTGCTCTATCGGCCCAATGCTCTCCTGCTTGATGAGTTCGTGGACCGCGACCTTGTGTCCCTCAAGTATATCCTCCAGGATGACTGGTTTCAGTGTTGCCTTGGATTTGTCTCCGCTCTGAAATATTGAGAGTTATGTACAATTATTTATAAATTTATAGCATGAAATTTAAGAAATGTGCAAAAATTTTGTTCCAGATTAACCTGTGCAGTTTGCACAGGCTAATCAGTAGCAATATTTTCCTTTTTTATGGAATTTTTCGTTTCCAGATAATCTTTTTATTAAACAAGAAACCGTCGGAGACGGGTGATGCTCCCCAAAGGTTTTTTTTTGTCACAGTATTGCACTATATATTCAGATAAAAGGAAACGTCTTGAGGGCACAGTAGTTGGGGGAACAATAATTTTTTTATAAAAATTTTTAAAGGGCCATAACTCTGTGAAAAATCATCCGACCAGAACCTGCTGATAATATGCACATCTCCTCTTGGTAGTGAAGCTTCCCATAAAGTTTCATTGAATTCCGGTCATTAGTTGCTGAGAAATAGCCTGGACAAGAATTGCACTATATGTACAGTTAACAGAAAATTTATAAAATTTCAAAGGGCCATAACTCTGTAAAAAATCATCCGACCAGAACCCGCTGATAATATGCACATCTCCTATTGGTAGTGAAGCTTCCCATAAAGTTTCATTGAATTCTGGTCATTAGTTGCTGAGAAATAGCCCGGACAAAAATTGTGCACGGACGGACAAACGGACTTTTTGCTGTCCCCAAAATAAATTTTGGGGGAAAACAAAAAATCTAGTAAATGCGGAAATTGTTGTCCATGAGAAGAATGTGCGGACTGCACAGGGCATCTGGTACAATACCTTACCAGCATGGATAAAGCCCCATTTCCCCTGAGCCGGGCTCATATATAGTATTTGAGCTTGGTTTTTGAGTGTGTTAAGAAGTTACAGGGCCCTCAATCCATTTTAGGGGAAGCGGGTCGCTACCCATAGCAGGGGGAATTTTCGCGGCGTTTCCCTTTTGGGGGGGAATTTTTTACTTACTCATCTATCTATCTATAAAATAAAAATTTTTTTTTTTTTTTTTTTAGGGGATATTTTTGTCCCAAAAAGGGGAAAAAAGTATACTTTTCAGGGGGGGAATGCGGCTGAATTTCGGCCGTGGATTTGACAGATTGAGGGCCCAGAGTTATATCATTACCTGAAACATTATAAGACCTGTTTTTTTTTAATGGTATGAGCCTCTTCTTGGTAAACTGGGGTTAAAGCATGTGTATAAAGTGATGTCCGGGTCTGCACAGGCAAATATAGGACGACACTTTACACAGGCATTAAGCCCACTTTTCCCAAAACGCGGCTCAACGATAAAATTAACAGGAAAAATAGACTCATAGCAGTCTGCAAAACTAACTTTTTTGTCTTCATAGCTAATGTGGCTATGAAACTTTGAAAATTTCATAGCCAGAGGAAATTTTTCATAGCATGGGGGATAAGATTGTAAACAAATCAGTATTCCAGGTTTCAAACTTTTATTCTATCACATCTGACTCTGAGAGTTCTTTACAATATTTTGCAATGTTATTTTCATTATTTTCCAAGTTAACATCATCATCAACATCATCAGCATCCTCATCATTGTCTCTCTCATCATCGGATAAATACAAAGCCGATGCTCACACGTATCGATCTTAATCATATGAATGATTAACACTGTTACCGTTGTTTTATAATTTCAAAGCTATTAATAAAACACATTCAACCGTTTAACTTTATTTATAAAAACCCTCACACTATTATTTCATTTATCGGCATAGAATCAAAGTTCAGTTTACCAAAAGTATTACAACATTTTAAATATGGGAGCCAGACTTAACACTCTCTCTAACATCTAAGGGAGATCACTAATGATAGAAAACTAAGGGAAGTAACAAAGCGGTGTCACTGTAAGAATTTACACCTGAAATGCTTAAATTGATTATTTATTGGTTTATTTTCTGATTTTTTTCCATCGCAATTCAGGCGATCCATATTCAAATTTTCTATCGCCAGAGCCAAGATTTCATCGCAATGGCAACCAGGCGATGGTCAAATTTTGCAGACTGCTTATAGTCACAATGTCTAATATAATGTGATATAAGATTGACAATCACGTACCCATTCTGAGTAGAGTTTCGTCTCCACCCTGGGCACCACCTGTGACGCCTTGATCATCACGTCGAACACGTTCAGTAGGATGACCTCAAAGTCATTGAATGTGGGCTCGAACTTGATCTGTGTGTTGTCAAGGATCAGACGCATGATGAAGCCCGGGTGCTCGTAAGCTCGCGTGGACGTCTGTTGACGAAGAGGGAAATATGCAATCTTAACAGCCCATTAACACTCAAAATCAACAAATATTTCGTTTAATATTTCGAAAAAATAAAATTGACACATAAAACATCATGGTTCCTTATAGCAATAGCCGAAACTTCAACTCTAGATGTGGTCTGGAAACATAGATTTAACAAGACACAAAATGCTCTTTTTTGTTTTTTTGTGGGACAATATATGCAACACATGTTCATGTACGATGTTAGTATTTGTTTGTCATATGAATAGATATCGTTGCAGGAAATTAAAATGAAAAATATTGTGACATAAAAAACAAGAGCACCGCCTTGCGGGTGCAGACCGCTCATCTAATTTCTTTTTAAAGGTGAAGGGACTCTCATTTTCAATCACAAAGGAGGGAGGGGTGGAGTGAAGAGGGGTGCATTGTGTGGGGGTGTGGACATTTATTACATTATGTTCCAAAAATGCAAAAAAAAGGAAAAAAAAATTCGGGGGGGGGGGTGGGGTGGGGGGGTTGGGGGGGGGATTCTTGGGTGCGATGGTTGGAGGGTATTTCAAACATAAAATAATAAAAATATATATTTGTGTTTTTTAACCGTTTCAAAAAAAAAATTGGGGAGGGGTGAAGTGGCGGGGGGGGGGGGGGGGCGGGGGGGTATAGTGTGAGGGTGTGGTGGTAATATGTGAGATGATCTTAAAAAAAAAAAAAAAAAAAATTAGAGGGGGGGGGGGATTCGGGTGGAAGGTGGGGGGGAGGGGGGGTGGGGGGGGATTCTTGGGTGCGATGGTTGGACGGTATTTCAAACATAAAATAATCAAAATAAATAGTTTCGTTTTTTAACGGTTTAAAAAAAAAAATTAGGGGAGGGGGTGGGGTG
The DNA here is from genome assembly GCF_020536995.1 of Dreissena polymorpha. Classification (NCBI taxonomy): domain Eukaryota; kingdom Metazoa; phylum Mollusca; class Bivalvia; order Myida; family Dreissenidae; genus Dreissena; species Dreissena polymorpha. The sequence goes on from NC_068364.1 coordinate 39,187,335, forward strand.
GGGGGGGGGGGGGGGTATAGTGTGAGGGTGTGGTGGTCATTTGTGAGATGATCGCAGGGGGGTGGGTGGTGGGAAGGGGGGGGGCACGGGCGATGGTTTGGGTGGAGTCTATTGTGGTATGTCAGGTAAGAGTAGTTTTGTCATAGTATCAATCAAATCTAATCATAAATCAAGAAGTTATGGCAATTTTAGCAAAATTTAATAATTTGACCTTGATAGTCAAGGTCATTCAAAGGTCAAGGTAAAATTCAACTTGCCAGGTACAGTAACCTCATGATAGCATGAAAGTATTTGAAGTTTGAAAGCAATAGCCTTGATACTTAAGAAGTAAAGTGGATCGAAACACAAAATTTAACCATATATTCAAAGTTACTAAGTCAAAAAAGGGCCATAATTTCATAAAAATGACATCCAGAGTTATGCAACTTGTCCTTTTACCGTACCCTTATGACAGTTTGCGAGTGTTCCAAGTATGAAAGCAATATCTATGATACTTTAGGGGTAAAGTGGACCAAAACACAAAACTTAACCAAACTTTAAATTTTCTAAGTATAAAGGGCCCATAATTCCGTCCAAATGCCAGTCAGAGTTACATAACTTTGCCTGCACAGTCCCCTTACGATAGTTAATAAGTGTTGCAAGTATGAAAGCAATAGCTTTGATACTGTAGGAATAAAGTGGACCTGAACACAAAACAACCAAATTTTTAATTTTCTAAGTATAAAAAGGGCACATAATTCTGTCAAAATGCCAGTCAGAGTTACATTACTTTGCCTGCACAGTCCCCTTATGATAGTTTGTAAGTGTTTCAAGTATGAAAGCAATAGCTTTGATACTTAAGGAATAAAATGGACCTAAACACAAAACTTAACCAAAATTTTCAATTTTCTAAGTATAAAAAGGGCACATAATTCTGTCAAAATGCACGCCAGAGTTATCTAACTTTGCCTGCCCAGTCCCCTCATGATAGTAAGTAAGTGTACCAAGTTTGAATGCAATAGCATTGATACTTTCTGAAAAAAGTGGACCACAACGCAAAACTTAACCAAAATTTTCAATTTTTTAAGTATAAAAAGGGCACATAATTCAGTCAAAATGCACGCCAGAGTTATCTAACTTTGCCTGCCCAGTCCCCTTATGATAGTAAGTAAGTGTACCAAGTTTGAATGCAATAGCATTGATACTTTCTGAGAAAAGTGGACCTAAACGCAAAACTTTACCGGACGCCAACGCCGACGCCAACGCCGACGCCAACGCCGACGCCAAGGTGATGACAATAGCTCATAATTTTTTTAAAAAAAATAGATGAGCTAAAAACGAGCATTTTGTATCTCATTAATTCTATATTACCATAATATACTACCTGGTTTACAAAATGCTTGAAAGACTTAATGGGCACACTGCACAGGCTTAACTTGGACAACATTTTACACATAAAGGCCAAGTTTTTCCAGAACAAGGCTCAATTGTGTCGTGTTTTGAGAAAACTGGGCTTAATGCATGTGCGTAAAGTGCCGTCCCAGATTAGCCTGTGCAGTCCGCACAGGCTAATCAGGGAGATACTTTGCGCTTAAACTAGATTTTCGGTAAAAAGGGACTTCCTTTAATACCATTAAAGCGGAAAGTGTCGTCCCTGATTAGCCTGTGCGGATTGCACAGGCTAATCTGGGAGGACACTTTAAGCACATGCATTAAGCCCAGTTTTATCAGAACAAGACACATTTGATGAATCAGGTCAGTCAACAGGTAGTGCAACAGAATCAAGAGCATTTCAATATGCTTAGGCTTTTGATACAATCGAGCTAAAATAAATATGCTTAACCCTTTCCCTCACAAGAAGCAAAGTGGAAATTGCTTATCAAATCAGCATAAAACTAGAACAGCCTGCAAGTAATTTGCAGACTGTTCAGGTTTTATGCTGTTTGCTGCTCATCAGTATCTTAGGGTTAGATTTGAAGCCTTTAAAACTTGAATCTAGTAAAAAAGGTCTAAAATTAAATTTAACTTTCTAAGGGACTACAAATGCATCAAACTACGGATCTAAGGGGTAAAGTGTTAAACAATTTAGACCCTGCTCTGGGAAAAGGGGGTTTAATGCATGTGCGTAAATTGTCATCCCAAATTAACCTGTGCAGTCTGCACAGGCTAATCAGGGACGACACTTTGCGCCTAAACTGGATTTTTGCTAAGAAGAGACTTTCTGTAAACGAAAAATACCACACAAGCGGACAAGCATTAACCCACCCCTTTTAATGTACGCACATGCATTAAAACCCCTTTTCACAGAGAACGGCCGATTGATGTAAGTTGGACACTTACCGGTGGTTGGACAATCAGGTCCTGGTAGTCTTTCAGAGACAGCAGCGTGAGCAGCTGCAGATTCTCGGTCATCAAGGTGGCTGCACAGTTGAAGAAGGATTCAAGCTTCTCCTGATCCTGATTGCTGGGCACCTGCTTCCTCTTGTTGCCCTGGTAGAAGATGTTCTGAACTTCCGGGAACCATCTACAGGAAACAGAATAAAAAAAATTCATATCATTGAGTTTTGCTGGCAACCATTCTTCCTCATGTTGGCTTGGTAGATGTTCTGAACTTCCGGTAAACATCTACAGGAAATAAATTGAATTGAGAACCATCTTACAGGAAATAGATTAAAATGTGGGGAACCATCTACAGGAAATAGATTAAAAATGTTATCATATTATATGAGTTTTCTTCCTCTTGTTGCCCGGAAAGAAGATGTTCTGAACTTTTGGGAACCATCAACAGGAAGTGAATTTAAGTGTGATAGTAATTTGAGTATCAGTCTATGAAAACGGGGGTTAACACATATGACATTAGTGTCATCCCAGATTAGCCTGTGCAGTACACACAGGCCAATCAGGGACAACACTGTCTGCTTTTAAGGAAGTATCTTTTTAACAATAAATTAAGTGTAGGCGGAAACTGTCGTCCCTGATTAGCCTGTGCAAACTGCACTGCAAAACTTCACAGGCTAATCTGAGACAATACTTTACCCACCAGCATTATGCCCAGTTTTTCCAAATAAGTCAGTCATAGGAGATTTCACTATCTCTCTGAAGAGTTGTGACAACATCTGGGATTTGTCACTTAAAATGAGACATGGAAGATTTCAAGAACTTTTGGGAATAATCACTTTCAGTGGGGTTAAATAAATTCTGACAATGAAATGGTCTTTAAAAAAATGGAGATTTAGAAATTTCAGTGTGATTAATTAAAATTAAAACATGAAAGTTTTGACAAACATTTAAAGAAGGGCCATTACCCCACAAATAAGAGGACCTTAATAAACATGTTAGATTGTGTTTTCGTTGTTGTTGTTTTTAACCTGAAATATACTAGGAATAAGTATGAGTAAGTTATATAAATAGTATGTCCATGTAATCATGCAATAGCTGTAAATCATGGCAGTTAACCAACATCTTGTACAGCTGCAGACATTAAACTGGATATAAGCCCAATCATGGATTGAAATCTGTTAATCCATATAAAAGAACACTAAACTTAAAGTTGGCAGTACAAGCACTACACCAATCCAATGTGCCAATCAATTATTGATTTGTTAAGGTGATTAATTGATAAGTTTAGGTTATTTACAATTGGCAATACTACAGAACCAGTTTAAATCTGAGGTTAAATGCTATGTACACTATCAATTCTGTTTTAAGTTCTATTTGGTGGACTGATATTGGGTGTTCACACTTAACATGCATGCATAGTTATAATCTAAATCTCAAGTTATGTAAAATGTCAAATGTTCTGTATGTCCCAATTTTGTTCATGAACAAACTGAAGGATAGGTTAATCAATAGGATTGAAGGAGGATATTGATTATATAGTCTTGAATACAATTCATAACTGCCCCCTACTGCGCCGCTTTGAAGCCATATATTTGACCTTTGACCTTGAAGGATGACCTTGACCTTTCACCCTCCAAATGTGCAGCTCCCTGAGATACACATGCCTGCCAAATATCAAGTTGCTATCTTCAATATTGCAAAACTTTTGTGACAGGCACACACACAGAATGACAGACAGACAGGCCAAAAACAATATACCCCCGATCATTCAATCCGGGGGGCATAAAAACTGCAATTTAAAAACTGCAGATCTGTTTCAACAATATGGTCATGTATTTAATGTATACAGATGTCTTAACCCTTTGCATGCTGGGAAATTAGTCGTCTGCTAAAATGTAGTCTGCTGAATTTCTAAAATTAGCATTTTCTTCGATTTTTTTCAAAGAATACTATCAGAATAGCAAACAGTTTGGATCCTAATGAGACGCCACGTTTTGTGGTGTCTCATCTGGATCCAAACTGTTTGCAAAGGCCTTCAAAATTCGGTTCCAGCGCTCAAAGGGTTAACATGGACACTTTTTGCAGAGATGGGTAAATGGCATATTAATAAAAGCGTTTTTTTATTTAAAGCTACATCTTATTATCATATTTTAAGATAAAACTAATGGCAGTATTTTGAAAATCTACTGGAAATGTTCAATGAGTATGATGTATTTTGTGAACACTGGGCTTTGGAGACATGAAAAACATAATTTTTTCATAGTTTATCTATTTGGCAAAGGAGAGATAGACAAAGGAAGACCTGCACCCATATTCACCAAAAAGTTCTTAGACTAAAGTCTTTCAATAGAATATTTTTTAAATTGGAATATTCAAGAATTTACTTTTGAGTTAAAGTAGGCAATAGACAACTTAATCTACATCATTCTTCATGTAGAATTTTTTGTAAATGACATAATCGCCGGTAATAGACAGTATATATTCAAACATTGGAAGCATTTTTCTTGGTTTTAAGTCTATTCTTTATTTTTATGTCTAAGAATGGGTTGGTCAAAGCCAGCCCTGTTAAGGGAGTGGAGGGTGTTAAAGACCTCACATACATACTTCTTCAGTAGTTTTTCTTTGGGGCAAGAGAGAGATAAGAAAGACCTAGTCATGGGGTGGAGGGCGTGAAAAACCTGAAATACGTACTTCTTCAGTAGTTTTTCCTTGGCGGAATCGATGTGTCGCAGACAGAGGGCCTGGAAATTTTGCAGCTCCATGGAGTCTTGGCGTGCGTGGAATTCCTCGATGTCAATGAACCTCAGGCCACTGAGGACAGAAAAAACATTTAAATGACAATAAGGGACAAGAGTTATCCAAGACATTTAGAAAACAAAGAAAATCTAGACCATACACCCTATTTTCAACCATTAAAAACATAAAACCTACATTATCTGATCAAAAACATGAATCTCCCCCAAAAAACTTTTTTTCTCACCCAAATGTCCCATGCCACAGGTCCAGCACCTGCAGCATGCAGGGGTTGGTCACGTGCAGATTCTCAGACATGAGTTCGAGTCCGAGCAGGTAGGAACGGTTCCAGGGTTTCGGCACCACCATGAGCTCCTCACGGTGTGGTGCCAACTTAACTTTCTTCTCGTCGTCGCGCTCGCGCGGGTCTTTCAAGACGAAGTCAACTGAAATATTGAAGACAATTAGGTTAGTGTTTTATACAGATTTTAGTATACTGTAAAATCATGTAGATTTGTTGGCATACAATTTAGTGTTTTTCTAATGACTTTTTCATGGATTTCTGATTTGAGGACAAAAAATGAGAAATTTGCGTCGGGCATTTTCCGGGTTTGTGTTAAATTAGTGTCACAAAATCAACAAAAGTAAGTGTCACACAAATAAATATGCTTGTACAGTATTTAGATAGTCTTAGGACACCTAACCAGAGCGTTTGCGAGAGATTCCTTTTTTCGTACCAACCAAATAAACTTGTGTGCAGACTGCACAGGCTTACCTGGGATGACACTTTACACACACATGCTTTTAACCTCGTTTACCAGAGTGAGGCTCATATGGTATTTGATTTTGAAAAGATTTCGAACGGGTCAGATCTGTTTTTATCCCCTTTAACAGCGAATTTGGTTGATTAAGGCCCAGTTGGTTAAATTTCTGCTATAAACCACGGCACAAAATTACGTCATTTTTTCGACAAAATGACGTCATAAATCCAGCAAAATTATCCAGTTTAACTCGTTTTGTTTAAATAAAAAGGTTTACTGAATAAAAAGTGGGATAAATAGAATAATAGATTAGTGTTGATTATAGATCAGGTTTATCATGCTCTGCAGGAAAACAAAAAAGCACTCACCAAGGCTGATTGTGCTTTTTGTTTTATAAGTCTCGCATGATAAACATGATCTCTAATCAACACAAACCTATTATTCTCTTTATAACATTACAATAACGAAAACAAACAATGTACACAATTCCATGGTAATTCTTTTTTCAACTGTTACCTATAGCTTTCTTGACACTGAGCAGATAGTCTTCCCTCATCTCGTCGGATAGATTGTCGATGGTCTCATTATGACCCTCCTTGAGTTCGGTGGATATCAGAGCCAGCACGTTCTCCAACCAGGAATCCTCCATGGGGGCCACGTGTTCCGTGTCTATGCCGTGGTGGATATAGTAGTAGTAGCGCTGGAAAAAAACAACGGGTTAATGTAACATTTACCAACTTATTTGAATTTAAGAGTTATGTCTTAAAATACAGAATATTCTTGAAAAGTGTTGTTGTTTTTAATTCGATGCCTAAATTTGGCCCAATTCCCAATCTAAAAAAAATATGTATTTGTAACAAATTGCCTAAATTTTCATTTGAAAGTTTCTTAAAAAAAAAGTGGTTATATTTTAAAAATTTAGTTTACATGTATCTTCCAAACCAGCTCTATTCCATGATTTCATGATATTTGCAAGATTGGAACTTGTTTTTTGTTTTGTTTTTAATATTCAGATTATCCTTTATCCTTCACTCTTAGACAGGTTAGCGAGCAAAGGCCCTAGTTGACCCATTACCATATACACATGCATTTCAAAGCGTTTGTAATCTATTAGAAAATAAAATAAAATTAAAGACCTTTTTTACTAGATTCAAGATTTAAAGGCTTCATTTCCAACCCTAAGATACTAATGAGCAGCAAACAGCATAAAACCTGAAGAGACAGCGGGTAACATGCAGGCTGTTCTGGTTTTATGCTGGTTGCATAGTGCCATTTTCACTCTGCTCCTCAGTGGGCAAACCATACAAGTTGTTTATTAATAATTTACCAGTATATCTTTTTCCGCGGCAGTGGGTGACCCAGTTCTAGAGAGAGGCTGCAGTTCACCCGTGGCAGACGCCATGTTGGTTTGTTGGACACCTTCCTCTTGCCTGCAATAGACGCAATGTCAAATGTAAATCATATAACGCTATACCTGCTGGCAACAATAGTTTGAGCTTAAATATTTTAGCTTAATTGCATTGAAAGCCTATGAGTAATTGAAATGCTTTTGAGTCCGTTTCCTGGGTAGAACTAGTACTTGATGTCTTTGGGGGAGATCTCAAGTCAGTCCATACTGAAGATCGAACCCATGACCTCCCAATCTCTAGCCGGACACCATATCCATTACGCCACAGTGCCCTCTTGCTAGCTGTTGGCAACATTGCATGATAAATGACAAAGTAACAGTCCAGGCAAGATCAGACAGATGTGCAAATGCACACACAGACAGTAGAGCTGTAACGATTCACCAACAGCTGGATTCGATTCGATTTCGATTTCAGACAGTCCGATACCGATTGTTTCGATTTGATTCATCTTTCAACCTAGTTTTATCATATATTCACTCTGCTGGCTCACAATAAACATTTCTGTTCAAATGTGTTGCATTTGTGTGTTTGTTAGATATAGTTTGGTTGGTTCAACAGTGTTTTAAAAACTGTTGAAAGTGTGTTAAATTAACATTTGTAAGAAATATTTACCAAGGAACTGCCAATTTTCTGACAAACTATGTCAATATTTCAATAAAACATATAAACAAGATGTGTTTGTGAAACACAATGTCCCCCTATATATGACCTTGACCTTGTGAAGGATGACCTTGACCTTGTGAAGGATGACCTTGACCTTTCACCACTCAAAATGTGCAGCTCCATGAGATACACATGCATGCCAAATATCAAGTTGCTATCTTTAATATCGCAAAAGTATTCATAAAATAAGCGATTTGGGCCACATATATTTAACATCTGACCTTGAAGGATGACCTTGACCTTTCACCACTCAAAATGTGCAGCTCCATGAGATACACATGCATGCCAAATATCAAGTTGCTATCTTCAATATTGCAAAAGTATTCATAAAATAAGCGATTTGGGCCACATATATTTGACCTCTGACCTTGTAGGATGACCTTGACCTTGACCTTTCAACACTCAAAATGTGCAGCTCCATAAGATACACATGCATGCCAAATATCAAGTTGCTATCTTCAATATTGCAAAAGTATTCATAAAATAAGAAATTTGGGCCACATATATTTGACCTCTGACCTTGAAGGATGACCTTGACCTTTACCTTTCAACACTCAAAATGTGCAGCTCCATAAGATACACATGCATGCCAAATTTCAAGTTGCTATCTTCAATATTGCAAAAGTATTCATAAAATGAGCGATTTTGGCCACATATATTTGACCTCTGACCTTGAAGGATGACCTTGAATTTGACCTTTCACCACTCAAAATGTGCAGCTTCATAAGATACACATGCATGCCAAATATGAAGTTGCTATCTTCAATATAGCAAAAGTTATTGCAAAATGTTAAAGTTGGCGCAAACAGACCAACAGACCAACAGACAGACCAACAGACAGACAGGGCAAAAACAATATGTCCCCCACTACTATAGTGGGGGATATAAAAATAATAGCAAATGAGGAACTCAATATTAATATCAATAAACTTCTTACTAGAAGATCGTGTTGACTACACAATAATATAATAAATGAATAAATTAATAATAATAATGCCGGCGACTTGAGTAGTTGCACTGGTGCTACCTCCTGCTAAATCAACGTTATGTTTGCGTTTGACATGTAGCATTAGATTTGTGGTTGAGCTGGACTTAGGGTACGCCACGTCCGTGAAGCACAGTTAACACGTAGCTTTATCGGAAGGGCTATCATCCCGAAAACCAAAATACTGCCACACTTTTGATTTTAGATTCTTAGGAGCATCTGATAATTTCAATTTGTCTGCCACAACTTTTTCAGACATTTTGACGCTTTTTCTGAAAGTAGACCGTAACGTGCTTATTGATTGGATGACTAAAGAAATAAGTAACCAATCGCGCGTGTCGTAATTACAGGTAAAGATAAAACCTATAGATTCTACCTTCTCGTATCAAATAGTCAGAGTACAGCGCACTTTACGTATCTATGTCTTAATGTTAAAGAATTTAATTGAATTTGGTAGGGTTGGTTTCGTAATCAAATCGACGCATTTAAAACCGATTTTCGATATATTGGATCGAATCGTTGCAGCTCTAACAGACAGACGTACTAACGAACACACAGACAGACGTACTAACGCACGCACAGACAGGCGTACTAAGGCACACACAGACAGACATACTAACGCACACACATGTAAACTTGACCATTGTGACAGCTATATGGAGCTTTCCGCCGGCAGGCTCCACAAAAACAAATTTGCCATGTAAGCAACCCTTGGGTGAGGTTATGTGTTTGGCAATATCAGCATTTTATACAAAAGAGATTTGATGTTTTGTTTGTACTTTTAAAACAAGCATGCACATAACCAGCAAGAAAATAGCTTAAAAACAAGCATATGATTACAAGTGAGACAACTATGAAAATGATAATTAGTGATCAGTTACACGATGTTTGTTGTTATTCAATTTTTCACATTGACAATTCAATGATTTACGCACATGATTATGTCCACCAATGACTTTCGGAAGTTTTCGCGGTCTTTCTTTGGCTGCTGAAACTGTGTAACATCTGTGCCATTCTGTTTGTCTGTTATTGGCTTTAATTTGTTTGGCTTCCGTCGTTTGGGGTCCCCTGCAAATGGCAACATGTCAAATACAGAAATTTTGCTTTTTAAGTATGGAAAGTAAAATATAATTGAAGAACAAAATATGATCCCTGCTCTGGTAAAACAGTTTGCACAGGCTAATCTGAGAGTTTGCACAGGCTAATCTGGGAGTTTGCACAGGCTAATCTGGGACAACACCTTCCATATGCACTGGATTTCCGTACAGAAGAGACTTCATTGAAATACAAAATTCCATAACAATGAAAACTGTTGTCTGCTGTCACTTTGTCCCTTATCGGGGATGACACTTTACGCAGACGCATTAAGCCCCGTTTTACCAGATCAAGGTCCATACGAGCAAGACAACTAGACGAAACAAAAACAAATCAGTTCATTCAGCTAAAAGAAATACATGCAAACAGTTTATAACCATTTAAAATGTATAATTTAAGTCTTACAATTGTTTTATTTTATTTATTTTTTTCAAGTTTTTAACTGAAACTTTTGCCATCAGTGAAGCTCGAAATCAGTTTGTTAAACCCCAAATTTATTAATACACACCTTTTGCTGTCGACATCTATAAACAGTTATTATTTATCTGGATAAATTACTAAAATCCCATACAAAAAAAAAAACACATCTCAAACCATATGTTGTATCCCACTGAATTAACTGTCTTTTTATTTTGTGTTCATTTGCTATACTGATCGATAAAAACAAACTATTCCTTTTTTGGAGTTCTACTTACCAAGAATTCAAAGCACTTCTCTAAATAATTAATTGACAACAAATGAGCAAAATAAAACAAAAGATGTGTACAATTAATGGGATTTCCATCAAAGAAATTCATTATGTTTGTTTCAAGTTTTAGTCTAAACCTTCAAAGAAATTTATTATGTTTGTTTCAAGCTTTAGTTTAAACCTATTTATTTTAGCTACAGTGCATCAAAAGCCTCAGGCTTATAGAAATGCTCTCGAGTGTGTTTCCTGGGCCTATAACCAGTAACAGTACTCAATCTTTGTGAGTGTATTTCTAAGTTTGAGGTCTGTCTGTATTTGAGGTGGCATTATGTGTGGAACCCCATCCCAGGACTCCTTCTTAACCCCCCGTTCTCACAGAGCTGCGACTTTACGACGATCATCACAATCAAGCCCCGATTAGAAAAAGGGTTGGATCAGGGTGGTTCGAGGCCGATCGGAGTCTAAATCAAGCAATTTTATGTTGTGGGGGGAAGCTGGAGTACTTGGCGGAGACCCCACCCGTGGTGACCATAAACCAAACCAGCCATTTTTTGCACAATTGGGAAAAGTACCATCAGCAGCCCAATCAGAAATGTGTTGTCAAGTTGTCAATATTATATTTACTTAGATTCAAGCCATAGAACTGCATAGGGAAACTAAACTAAATGTTGAATTTTTTTTTTTTTTGGTTTTTTGGCGAAACTTTCAATTGGGATTTTTTTTACAGCAATTGGGAAATTTGTAGTTTTTTCCCAATTAGGAAAGTGCCGTTTTCCGGCACTTTTTAAAGAAGGAAAAAAATCTCTGCAAATTCTCATGCTTACACAGGGAAGCCTGCGTGAGAAATGCTTAGCAACAGCTGTATGTTTGCATATATAAGTTTATGAGGTCCTTACACACCTGAAGCTGCATTATATCCAGAGAGTGCCCCAGGACTCCGACTTACTTAACCTACTAGACTGATAAAAGCTGGGATAAATTTTGAATTATAGCTGCAATTTCCAGCTTTTTTTATTGTTACAGAAAGACTTTTAAATCTAGAGTGGTCTTGTATTGTGGGGAAAGCTGGAGTACCTGGAGGAAACCCCAACTGGGAACGGTGATTGAACCTATGTGAGAAGCGCATGGCAACAACAGCTTCAAGAATAGGCCTGTAGTTTAGTATGGGGACATATGTAGGAACTGCTAACAAACATATTTCTGTATACCAATAATGCAAAAATAGGATGCCTGATCTTAGTGTGTCATCAATGACAGAAACTTAATGAAATACTTCAAAAGTATTATTATAACATGATAAGTGAGTTTTTAGGCCTAATTTGGGAACAAAATTCGGTGAATATATTTTCCTTTATAACACCCTTACATTTTCCACGAATGTAAACTTATTTAAACAAACATTCTTTCATTATAAAGAACAATATATATGTGCATTAATCAAACATTATTTCATTATAAAGAACAATATATATATGTGCAGACTGTTAAAAAAAAGACAGCACACAATATTGACAAAACAATTCAAATCCTCAAAACCTACTACAGAATATGACATGGAAGATTTGTTCGTCAGAATTGTGTTGTTATGAATATTTTTGAGACAACAATTGACTGATAAAATTGAATGAAACATTTAAATAATCCTCAGATGAAGTATACAATTACTTTGTTAACTAACCAGATAACAGTGCAAACGACCTGCATCGTGTGAAATATGGTCTTATGTCATATGGGGACAGGGAAGCTATAGACCAGCCTGCGCAACAGCCTGCGCAACAGCCTGCACATATGCGCAGTCTGGTAAGGAGCTAGACTGTTTGCTAATAAGACCAAATGCTTGACCTTATAGCCGAAAGCGTAGGTCCTGACCAGACAAGAAACCGTTGTAGACGGGTGATGCTCCCCAAAGTTTTTTTTTGTCACAATATTGCACTATATGTTCAGATAAAAGGAAACATCTTCAAGGGGCATAACTTTGGAAAAAATAATACGATGGATGGTTTAGCAACTTAAAAATTTCAAAGGGCCATAACTCTTTAAATAAATCATCTAACCAAAACCCACAAATAACATGCGCATCTCCTCAAGGTAGTTAAGCTTCCCATAAAGCTTCATTGAATTCCAGTCAGTAGTTGGGGAGAAATAGCCCAGACAAGAACTGCACTATATGTACAGTTTATAGAAAATTTCAAAGGGCCATAACTCTGTGAAAAATCATCCTACCATAACCGGCTGATAATATGCACATCTCCTGTTGGTAGTGAAGCTTCCCATAAAGTTTCATTGAATTCCTGTGATAAGTTGCTGAGAAATAGCTCGGACAAGAATTGCACTATATATGTACAATGGAAAATTTCAAAGGGCCATAACTCTGTGACAAATCATCCGACCAGAACCGGCTGATAATATGCACATCTCCTGTTGGTAGTGAAGCTTCCCATAAAGTTTAATTGAATTCCGGTCATTAATTGCTAAGAAATAGCCCGAGATTAAAAAAAAAGGGAAAAGTTTATAGAAAATTTCAAAGGGCCATAACTCTGTGAAAAATCATCCGACCATAACCAACTAATAAGATGCACATCTCCTGTTGGAAGTGAAGCTTCCCATAAAGTTTCATTGAATTCCCGTAGTAAGTTGCTGAGAAATAGCTCGAACAAGAATTGCACTATATGTACAATGGAAAATTTCAAAGGACCATAACTCTGTGAAAAAATCATCCGACCAGAACCGACTGATAATATGCACATCTCCTCTTGGTAGTGAAGCTTCCCATAGTTTAATTGAATTCCGGTCATTAATTGCTGAGAAATAGCCCGGACAAAAAATTTTGCACGGACGGACGCACACACGCACGGACAGACGAAGCGGCGACTATATGCTCCCCCCAAAAAAATTACGGGAACATAATAAGACCATTGCATGGACTACCCTGGGCACATGTAGCATAAGACCCATTTTCGCATGACATGGCTCAAATGACATAAAAAGTATTAGTCACCTATTAAAGTGTTATAAAAAGAATTCATGTTGACACCTTCCATTTTCATATTATATACTTTAGTTAAGCAAACAAATGAGCAATGAAACAAACTATTAATAGTTTAACTTTCATTAAATACCATAGTATAAATTATATTGAAGGATACAACAAATTAATTTTTTAACATTTGTAACATTTAAATATTAACATGGTCCTTATCAAAATATTTTTTTTTTTATTTCCTTTGCTCACATAGATTTAACATGTACACTATTGATTCAAGATAGATAGGAACACATTTGGATGGCATCCAAAATTAATCAGGACAATTTTTATGCGCAGTACATGTACTTGCTGTCAGGTGCTGCGTAGTTTGATAACAATCCAGAAAGATGCATGTTTTAAATATGAGATTAACAAATGTTTAGAAAAACAACTGAATAATATTTTGTTAAAGCCTAAGTTAGTACTAAGAGCAGAACATTGTTTGTGTTGTAAGTTTTTCTTTAAAAAAAAAAAAGCTTACATACTTATGATAAATTATGCAAAAGATATGTACAGTATTGTAAAAATATTTGTTTAATAAACATTTAAAAGGTCTTTTTCATTTACCCTTGCTTCAAGATGGTTAATGTAATAGAAATAATAGAAATTACAATGACAACATAGTACATGACCAGGGTTTTTTTTTACTAAGAAAGGGACGCCGATATTCGGCGTCTTCCCCTACCAGAATTTTCCCCCTAAAAATACCATTTCCCCTCCAAAAATATAATTTTTCACCAAAATATAATATTTTACCCTCAAAGAAATGTTTTTTTTCTTTTGGGAAGTCGACACTTATCCAATTTGTACTATGTACAACGATCTCTCTCTCTCTCTCTCTCCCGACGAACACTCAAATCTGGGAATCCCAGTGATTCTATATATAGCTCTTAAATAACGTCATGGAAACCGGGCAACTAATCGTATTAATCATGTGACTATTTTACTGGATTCCTGTCTTGCGCGAGAAGGGTGTTTCGTCAATTAATTACCGGAAACCAGTCGAATTTTCATCCGGGTTATGTGAAAGCCAAGATATAAACGTTAAAACAAAAAAGTCTCACAATTGGCGTTCATACACGAACAAAATAAAACATTCGGACTCGGAAAATATTAACTGAGTTGACGCATTTTTTAAGAATGAATCATCAAAAACCGTTGAAACCCAGCAGGATTCGGAGGTACATGTAATCAACATCGATTAATACTGTTGGATTATTGTGAAAGTGAAAGTAGACAATCGGCAGCTGCCGCACCTTTCCCTTCCAATACTGTAGCTGATCTAGATCGTCAACCCATTCATCATGAAATTGAAATCATAATATTACCATCGTTCCCCGGCCCCAGTTGAAAACATTTGCCATTATTAGATCTACACCTGCAACTTTATTTAGGACTTTGACTTTAATATCATACTTGTTCATGTGTTTAAGAACAAAAAGGCCAGAGACATGCCTCTTTTTCTTAAAAAAAACCCTGAAGTCTGTAGGTGAGTTAAAGACATTGAAATGAACAGTTTTTATTTTTTCCCCAAATATGTCTCTTTCGCGCTCGATTTTCCCCTTTTACCCAGCGTCCAGCGTCTTCCCCTCTTTCTAAAAAAAAACCCTGATGACATTATAACATGTTTATATTCAGAATACCTCTGTTTGGAATGGGTTCTATAACCCTGTACACATCAGGACATTCAAATCTACACTGTATGATTTTCAGTTCCTGAATGGCGTGAGGTGACACTTGGAAAATAATAACACAAAAAAATGAAAAGTTGTCGCAATAAAAGCAGTTTGAAGGGGAAAAGTTATACAAACAAACTTGAAAAGTTATAACAACTGAAACTTTTTTGTTTTATTAATTTTCGGGATGTGCACATCAGATACTTATTTTAAAATTTTAAGTATTTGTCAGAACCTCACCAGCCCCTGACCCTATTCCTAAAATAGTGAAAAAACACTGCAAGATATAATTTGCTAAATCAGGGCTTTTTCTCCTGTCTTATAATGGCCCCTCAATTTGTGAAAAAAAGTCACAAACTTTTTTAAATTGTAAAAATTGTAGGCCCAAACTTTTGAAAGATGTGAACATTTGAGTTGGGAACTTCTAAAAATTGTGAAAAATAGCCATCCTCTCAGAAGAAAAAAAATCCCTATATATAAAAGAGAAACTTACTTGCTGTCAGCTCCCCAATCAAATCAATATGGTCTTTCCCATCATCCTCAGGTATTTTCCCAGACAGCACAAATGATGGCGGGTTCTGTTCCCATGTGGGTTTTGTTCGCTTTGATGGGAGCACCGGTAAAAACCGGATCGGATCATTTGTACCCTTGCCCTTGCTCCCTCCATTACCTCTTGGACTAGGCTGAATAAAAAGAAAAGATGTCAGTAAAATATGTATGACTCCTGACTTGAATCCAAGAGTATGTGCAAATGTTCAGAGATTTTTTTAATATTGCATGCATCTGAACCTTTTACCCTTTATCTATTTATATTAACCCTTTACCACTTAGATATGTATTTTGACACATTTGTAGTCTTATAGAAAGTTACATTTAATAAATACCTTTCTTACTAAATTCAAGTTTTAAAGGCTGCATTTCCAGCCCATAGTTACTGATGAGCAGCAAACAGCATAAAACCTGAACAGACAGGGAGATACTCGCAGGCTGTTCTGGTCTTTTGCTGGTTGCAAAAACCAGTTTCACTTCTTATGGAGGAAATGGTGAAAATAGGAACCATTTCTCCTGACATCAAGTCTTCCTTGTATGAATGCTCCTTATCTAAATATTGTTTGAAAAATTAGTTTCATTTTTCAAGGCCCTGTTACCTTGACCTTTGAACGGGTGAACTCAAAGTTGATAAGAGCCTAGCTCTGTGAAAAAGGGGTTAAATGCATGAGCGTAAAGTGTTGTCCCAGATTAGCCTGTGCAGTCCACACAGACTTATCAGGAACGACTCTTTCCACCTAAACTGGATTTTTGTCAAGAAGGGTCTTCCTTTAAACAAAATAAACAATAAATGCTGAAAGTATCTCCCTGATCAGCCTGTGGGGACTGCTCAGGCTTATCTGGAACAACACTTTAAACACATGCATTAAATCCCCTTTTCACAAAGCAAAGCCATAATGTATCTCACTTTCATCCGCAGTATCAATCATACCAATTTGGATGATCAAGGGTGAAAACATTATCTTGTATCCCATGGAAACAGATTTCATGTTGCAAGCCTCTCTTACTTCAAGGTTTAAAGTGATGACCTCAAAATCAAAAGGTGCCTCCCTTACCTCCCAGATTCCAGAAAAACAATTTTGATGATTGTGGGTCACAGTCTTCTCTAGGTATCATGTGAAAACCAATTTAATGAAAAACTCCTCTGTGACCAGTTGACCTCTGACTAAGTGGTATAGATCATTCTTTCATCCAATTAACTAGTATTGTGTTTTATAAGTTGCATGCAAAGGATAACGCCTGTAGACTACCATGCAGGTAAATGTATTGTGTTTATGAAGTTTATTCATCGCTTTCCTTAATTGGTAACGAATGACGTCTGTTAAGTGGTGTGCACGGAATCTCTGCGCAAATTGTGTTTATATAGGGGTGCAATTATGGACCAGAGCCGCCAAAGAAAAATATATCAAAGGCTCTTGGAGTCTGTTTATATGGACTAAGGACCAACCATTCAAGTGACCAACATATTGATATTATCTTTCTCTTTTTCAAAGAAAATATTTGCCAACACGTTAATAGATATACGCAATAGATGTGACCAAAATTTTGCATGCTAGTGTTTTGAAATTTTACAGGATTCTTCATTTCAGCCCGAGAATGAAATGTAAATTATTGTTTGGAACATGAGAACGAATTAAATTCTTGAAAATGTGTATATGGCTACTCTTTAAATGTTGCAATGATAACATGTTTATACAGTATTTGTAAGTGCTAAACCTTTTTTATCAAGTGTCATATGTAATTTAAATTGTCAAATTAATAATATTTAAAGTATTCTTCGAGTTATGTAAGTTAAAGATGATAAGTATTTGGGAAAACATTTATCATGAGAACCTGAATAAAATAAAACAAATGTGATTGATAACTGCAATTTACTTGAAAGATTTTTATGTGCAGAGATTTTTATTAATTATTTAGCTCAAGTAAATTGTCCATACTGTTGACATCAAAATGTTCAATTAACACAGTTTCATTATGATTTAGCGAAGTGCAAATTCAGCGAGTTACATAAAAAATTAGTCAAACGTCATTCTGTAACATGTCGAAAATGATCAACCAATATAGTAATGAAAGTAGCAGAATTTTATACGCGGGTGGCGTTTAATTTTAAAGATTGTCTTCATTAAATCATCTGTTACCGATAACAAGAGCATATAATTTTTTAACGTAGCAATAGACAGGTAAATCCGATTCCACAAATTGCACAATGGCGATTGTGATTGAACGCCGAGTATCAAATTATTAATGTACCTGAATTTCAGCCATCTCTGTTAATCCTAGTTAAAACCTTAGCACCATGCACCGGATTTTTTTTAATTATCTGTTAAACATAAATCTTCAATGTGCAATTTACACAATTCTTGCCAACTAGTTGTTTATGTTTAGCAGTTGGTTCGGCAAAATGGCCGATTTGGCTTCTACTGTTGCTAAGAGAATGTTTTATTTTTCGAACTCAATGAAAATTACTTTTAATTTAAGATATATAATAAATACAGATGATAAAACTTAAATAATGCATAATTGATATAAAATTTGCTTTATATAAAAAAACATTGTATTCTACTCCGACAGGTTAGAGCATAATCCTATACATAGTTGCTAAATATAGTTTAGAATTGCAACCAGTCAAAATGCGCACCTGTTTTTCCTAATTGAAACTGAAAGTAGACAAAATCATGGCATCAACATGGTATTCAAAGGTCGTTAAGTTATTTACACTAAGTGACAAACAGCTTGTTCAACTTTCCTTGGGAATATCTGCTGCTGGAGCAATGATGGTCATGGGGATGTATGGATATCAGAAATGTTTGTAATAATGTAGATTCATCAAATTTATGCTAAAAATACACAAATTAATGTCTCATTTTACATTTGAACTTTTTGAAGTTAAACTTAAACTATTCATTTTTATTTATCAATAAAAAATGTTCGTTTTTGTGAGATTTGTAAAGATTATTTCACCTGGCACTGTGTATTATATTATAAATTCGGATACATACAGTATATAATACTTTTTAAAGGTATGATTCAGATCTTCACACTTTGAAAATGAAATCCAATATTTTTGGAAAAGAAAACCTCATATTATAATTAGGTTAAAAAAATGCTAATCCATTTCATCTACCGATGCGAGCTATATCCTAATGTCACGTAAGCCGGGATGGCGGAAAGATGTGTGGCGGCCTGGTTAGGTCAGTCGGGAGAGCATTTGCCCTGTAAGTGAGGTGTCCCGGGCTGGCTGCACACTTTTCACCACTTAGCGACACTGATAATAACATTTGATACAGAATGTGGTATTCAAAGGATTTTTAATGTGCAAGTTATGTATCTACATATTAATGGGTCTTTCCAAAATTTAGCCCATTCCTTTTTTAGTCAGTTACAAAGTAGAAATAATTGTGTAAATATATCCCATAGTTTATACCCCCTGTTAAGAAGTAAAAGGGGGGTATATTGGAATCTACCCCTGTTAAGAAATTAAACTTGATTTTCGGCAAGAAGGGACTTTCTTGAAACTAAAAATACCAGAAAAGCGGAAAGTGTCGTCCCTGATTAGCCTGTGCGGACTTTACGCACATGCATTAAGCCCAATTTTCTTAGAACAAGACACAAATAATTTCTATGGCCATTCTTTCCCTACAATTGAATTAAGTCAGAAGTTTTTAACATATATTTTTGCCCTAAGTACCAATTGTTTATTCGCTTTATGTTAGATCATTGGTTTTCTTACAGTAAGTACACATTGGTTAATTGATCACATATGGCAAAAAGTACAAATTATGAAGCAAAATTACCAAAATTCACATACTGGTTAACATGTGGGTCGCTCTCTGGAAAAAATGGACTTAATCCTTTACCATGTGTAGTCCCATAGAAAGTTAAATCTAATTAAATATCTTTTTAACTAAATTCAAGTTTTAAAGGCTTCATTTCCAACCCTTAGTTACTGATGAGCAGCAAACAGCATAAAACCTGAACAGACTGCAAGTTACTCGCTAGTTGTTTTGGGTTTATGCTGGTTTCAAAAGCCATTTTCACTTTGCTTCTGAGTGGGAAAGGGTTAATGATGTGCGTTAAGTGTTGGCTCAGACTAGCCCTGGCAGCTATCCGCTTTTATGTTTGTTTGTTGTTTTCTTCGATTAAAAAAGTATCTTTTTCGCAAAAATCCAGTTTTGGTGGAAAGTTATTCCCTGATAAGGCTGTGCTGACAGCTTAGGCTAATCTGAGAGGACACGTTAAGCACATGCATTAAGACAAGTTTTCCCAGAGCCAGACTTACCGGTGTAACAGGCCATTTCTTCCCCCCTGGCCAATTTTTCCCCGGGGAAAAAATGGACTAGCCCATTTTTTCTCCGGGGAAAAAGTTGCCTAGGCCAATTCTTCCCCCCCTAGTCAAAATCTTCCCCCCTTAATTTTCATTTAATATATCTTTCTGTCTACACATTTTGGCCTGTTTTTCCCCCCTGGCCAGTTTTTCCCCCCCTACCTTGTAAAAGTTTTAACAATAGAATTTGATTGAGAGTTGCAATGCATTCCCACTCTTATCTTTTATTTTACTTATCTTTTACATTTATTCTTCACTTTTCGGCCAGTATTTCCCCCCTGGCCATTTTTTTCCCCCCTACCATGTAAAAGTAGTTTTAACAACAGAATTTGATTGAGAGTTGGTAAAACTGCCTCCACCCCCTTATCTTTTATTATCTCCCGCGATAGGCGGAGGGATATTGTTTTGGCGTTGTCTGTCCATCTTTCTGTCCGTCCGGAGCCATATCTTGGAAGTGCTTTGGCGGATTTCATTGAAACTTGGTATGAGTATATATATACATGGATAAGGGGATGATGCTAGCCAAATGGCATTGTACCTCATCTGTTAATAACGGAGTTATGTCCCTTTGTATCTTGAAATAATGCTTTTTTGAGTGTCAAATATAACAGACGCATTGAAAAAATTGAAGTCATTTTGCAATAAATTCTTAATAAGGGAGGGGGGGAAAGATTTGCCGAGGGGAAAAAAAATGGCAGAGAGTCATGTTGCAATTAATGCTTTAAGTAGGGGGGGAAAATTTGGCCAAGGGGGGGAAAGATTGGACTGGGCCATTTTTTCCCCGGGGGAAAAAACGGCCTAGGCCAATCTTTCCCCGGGGAAAAAATGGCCTAGGCCAAATTTTCCCCGGGGAAAAACTGGCCGGGGGAAAAAATGGACCGCTACACCGGTATTTCTTGTGCATTTCAGATCATAACAAGAATACAGAGTACACTCTGGAGTCGATGCGCATGCTGCAAGGTTACCCTAACCTGAACGACGTTCTAGGCGTTCCAGTGAAATTGAGAGGCTTTCAAGCTAGTAACCCCTTCCACAGGCGCACAGACAAACAAATCAGGGTATCTAGTTTTGTTTACTTTAAACCTATTTATTGAACGCTTCGAATATTTACATGCTATCATGAGGTCATTATGAAGTTTACATTAATGGAAAAGTCCAGTTTCTCCATCAGTTTACAGCAGAAATAGAATTTCGATCATGGCTTGTGATTGCCAACCAATTCGTAGACATCTGAGAATAATAAATATTCTTTAATTTGGATATTCAAAAATTGTGTTAGTTTTTAGTCAACCTTGACATTAAATGTCTATGTCTCATTTATTCTGTTAAGGACATAAACGACACTGGGTGTCTGGATGTAGTCAAACACTGAACGTATTTTTCTTGGTTCACAGGCTTTTCTTTATTCTTAAGTCTTAAAATGGGTTTGTGAATACGAGCCCTGGTCTTCTGTATTTTAGACCAAAAAAGGTATTTCAATCTGATAATCGTTGGGTATACAATGAAAGACAATATCAATGTAGTGTGAATTAAGCCAATAAAACATGATAACCCAAGAGAAAACGTAATTACACAGTTATGTCTAGACATGGACACATGTTCAGGTTTATCTTTTCAGATTTATCTGCCAGTGCAAGGTGCCGTGAAGCCAGCCTCGGTCTACAGTTGGTGTTCCCTGCACGACAACACGGATACTGGCAAACAACAGTGAGTTTGAGCGCATAGCGTGCAGTGATTTTTTTGTCCAATTCGGAAAAGTACCCGTAAAGGTCCAATTGGGAAAAATTGAGTCGTGAAAGCCTGAAAATTGGGAAAAATCGAGTCGTGAAACCCTCAAATTGGGAAATTGGTGTATTTGATTTTATGCTCCCAAATACTTTAAAATTGATAACTAAGTATTTTCAAGCTGTCAATATTATATTTACCAAGGTTCAAACCATAGAGCTGCATAGGGAAACAAACAAAATGTTGCATTTTCCAAAAAAAAAAAAAATTTTTTTTTTTTTTTTTTTACCTTAAATTGGGATTTTTTGGACAGCAATTGTGAAATTTGTAGTTTTTTCGTAATTGGGAAAGTGCCGTTTACCGGTACTTTATAAAGATGGAAAAGATCGCTGGCATGACAAAAAAACAACAACATTTAAGCCTCACTCTGGGACAATGTGATTTAACCCTTCAACCCTTAAATAAGTATTGTTTTAAAGACTTTGCTTACTATATTCAAGTTTTAAAGGCTTCATTTTCAACCCTTAGATACTAATGAGAAGCAAACAGCATAAAACCTTAACAGACTTCGAGTTACTTGCAGGCTGTTCTGGTTTTATGCAGTTTGCGCATAGCCATCGCTACTTTGGCGCTGAGTGGGAAAAGGTTAATACATGTAGTGCAAGTGTCATCCCAGATTAGCCTGTGGGGACTGTACAGGCTAATCAGGCATGACACTTTCCGCCTCAACTGGATTTTTTACTAAGAAGAGCCATTCTTTAAAGGAAAAATACCATAAAAGCGTAATTGTTGTCCCTGATTAGCCTGTGCAGACTGCATAGGCTAATCTGGGACAACACTATGCACATGCATTAAGCCCTGCTTGCCCTAACTAGCATCATGTAATAGAGGGTTGGAGAACAATAACCAGATACTTGCATACTTTTGTGAGCACCCTACCCTGCATGGGTACATTTTCTTTGGGGCCTGCTCTGATTCTTGGTTTTATAAAGGCTGGCTTAAATGTAGTTACCATTACTTCTGCATATACTTGTCAGATGTAGACACCATACTTACTGATCTATCTCTGAAGAAAACTCAATTATTCCTGTTGAACTTACCTAATGAACAACCTTAAAAGAAATACCGGTCCGCAGTGCAAAAATCAAATTAAGCTCTCTTTTTTGATTGCGAAAATATGTGTTACCAAATGTTATAATTGAAATCATTGTTCTGAAATTGTTCTGATACTTGGTTATAAAGCATATCAAAGCCCTTGTAGTTTTATCTTTTCACTTCAGAACTCCAAATGGAGAACCTGATAAACTTGGTCGAGCTCTGGACTTGCAATCCAATTCTCTAGACTTTCTCGTTTTCTTTAAACCAAAAATACAATAAAAGCTTAGAGTGTCTTCCCTTATTAGTTTGTGCTGACTGCAAAGGCAAATCTGGGGCGACACATACACATATGCATTAAGACCTATTTTCTCAGCGCGAGTCTCATACATATTTCTCCAGATGGCGGGTGGACCGACTCGATCTGCAGACCGATGTGGAAGGTAGCCTTCAACAGTGGACTATATTCCAGCACCCCGAATGCAGGGAAGACCCAGACTTGGTGTTCCAGAGAGCTGAACTCAGTGAAAAGCAGGAAATGAACTCGATTATTTCATCAACCCCAGTACTTGACTCGAGTTCGAAATCAGCATTTGACGAACCAAAGTTGAACCCAAAAAGTTGATGAGTGATAGATTGATGTGAATAATTTTCATTACCGTACTAAATCATGTCTTTAATAAGGCGCATGTTTGCACTACCCAAATTTTAATTCAATAAGTTGGTGCGTGTTTTACATGGACAGTGTACACAACCAATTGTGTAATAGTAGTATGGCGACCGATTTGACATTTTACTTTACTAGAAAATTATTTTTTTCTATTTTGGCATTTTTGAAATCCGATGGGCATTATAAGTTAATAAATTGTTAAGGTATTTACAAAACACTTTGTGACAATATTTGTTCCTATTTTTTTTAAGCTCGACTTTTGAACGAAAAGGCCGTGAGTTTTACTTGCTTGGGCATCATTGTTTATGTTTATAACCTGCCTTGTGACTTGTATGTTATGAACTACAAGTTATATTTTTAGTAATTGTTTTTACAAAAGCAACATGAGACACCTTTAATATATAGAATACAATTGTATTTAAAAGGTTAAACACATTAACGCCTTTCAAATACAATTACACATGTATTTTATCCCATCTTCACTGCGCAATTGACAACCCATATAACCCGTATAACAACCCATGTTTTAGACTAGCCTCTATCCCACGTTGTTGAATAAACCTGTGGCGTGCACAGACAAATGACGTCATTAATAAACAAACAATCGTTCCTTGTGTTTTTTGTTTGTTTTTTTTTTGCCACGTTTGTTTGTTATTTTTCTTGTTTAGTAAAAATGTGATGGGAGAAATAAAATACTAGGATTAGCGTTGAATAGAGAGAAGTTTATGTTGCTCGGCTTGCCAAGGCTCGTGCTCTCGGGGTTCTAAGCCTGGCAACATAAACTTCTCTCTATTCAACGCTATCCTAGTATTCTCTATGTACAACGAACACACTGTCATTGAACATGCTGTCTAATAATACTCTCTTGTTAATATGAGCTTTATTCTGGGAAAACTGGTGGGGGGGGGGGAGAAGGTTTGTGCATGTCTGCACAGGCTGACCAGAGACAACACTTACCACGTGAAATGTATTTTCGTTTAGAAGAGACTCCCTTTAAAAGAAAATTACAATAAGCAAATTCGTTGAATTGATGTCCCCGCCAATATGCTTCTGGACACAAAAGTGTTATATTTGACACTAAAAAAAGCATTTTTTTGAAGATACAAAGGGCCATAACTCTGTTATGTTCAGATGGTGTACACCTCTTCTGCATATATATACTCATACGAAGTTTCAATGAAATACGCAAAAGCACTTCCAAGATATGGCTCCTGACACAAAAGTGACGGACAGACAGCCGGACAACGCCAAAACAATATACCTCTGCCTCTGGCATATATACTCATACCAAGTTTCAATGAAATCGGCAAAAGCACTTCCAAGATATGGCTCCAGACACAAAAGTGCCTAAAGTAAAAAGCATTTTTTCAAGATACAAAGGGCCATAACTCTGTTTTTAACAGATGGTATACAATGCCATTTGGCGTGCATCATCCTCTTATGCATATATATACTCATACCAAGTTTCAATGAAATCCGCCAAAGCACTTCCAAGATATGGCTCCGGACACAAAAGTGCCTATAGTAAAAAGCATTTTTTTCAAGATACAAAGGGCCATAACTCTGTTTTTAACAGATGGTGTACAATGCCATTTGGCGTGCATCATCCTCTTATGCATATATATACTCATACCAAGTTTCAATAAAATCCCCCAAAGCACTTCCAAGATATTGCTCCGGACACAAAAGTGCCGGACGCACGCACGGACGGACAGACGGACGGACGGACAACGCCAAAACAATATCCCTTCGCCTCTGGCGGGGGATAATAAAGCGAAAACTTTACGCACATGCAGTTTCTCAGAAAGAGATTTTTTTGAGATATTAAATAAAGACATGTCATAAGTGTACATATGTTTATCAATTATGTATAATGGAAGCTATAAGTTACAAAGAGAAGTTATAAAAATATGTGTATGAGAAACGATTTTACTGTTTCAGATCACTGTGACCTTGCCCTTTGACCTAGTCACCTAAAAATCAATAGGGATCGTTTGACAGACATGACCAATACTTCAATGAAGTTTCATGATCCTAGGCTTAGCATTCTTGAGTTATCATCCGGAAAACATTTTACTGCTTCTGGTCACTGTGACCTTGAACTTTGACCTGAACATCAATAGTAGTCTGTCGTCATGAGCAATATCCCCATGAACTTTCCTGATCCTAACCCTAAGCATTTGTGAGTTATCATACGGAAACCATTTTACTGTTTCAAGTCATTGTGACCTTGACCTTTGACCTAGTGATCTGAAAATTAATAGGCGTAATTTGTCAGTCATGACCAATGTCCCTATGAACTTTCCTGATCCCAGGCTTAAGCGTTCTTGAGTTATCATCCGGAAATAATTTTACTATTTCGAGTCAATGTGACCTTGACCTTTGATCTAGTGACCTGAAAATCAATAGGAACATCTGCCAGTCATGATCAATGTACCTATGAAGTTTCCTGATCCCAGGCCGAAGCGTTCTTGAGTTATCATCCGGAAACCATTTGGTGGACCGACGGACGGACTGACCGACCGACCAACAGACCTACATGAGCAAAACAATATAACCCCTCTTCTTCGAAAGGGGGCATAAAAATGTTGTAGTGTTATGAAAACAAAATCATTCTCCATTTATAAAATATTTTTATTAAATTTAAAGACAGTGTTTCACCAAATACTACAAGTAATTTGAATTGACCATATCATACGCTGTCACATGTAAGACTTGGATATAGAATAAACAGATTGGTGTCAGATGTAAGTAATAATCAAATAAAATCTTACAGTAGTAAACATTTACAGTTAATTGGTGATTAAAACTTTCCATTTTAAACTTGGCGAAAACACTGCCACACAAACAATATACATCACACATTCAGTCATTTTTAATTATAAATTTTGCCTACTTTGATATATATAAATTAATGCTTATCTAAGTGTTTTGTTTATGCGTAGCTTGTTTAAGATTTTTGACAATATGAACAAGTCAAACGGGTCTGGCAATTCATTTAAAATAAGAAAGCAGCAATTGTAATATATAAATGTATGTATGAGTTATACTACTTATTGCAAATTTTGTACTTCAATACAAAAAAGAGTGTTTCTTATGCACAAAGTAGTTTTTTCCGCTATGCAATATTCAACTTAATGTAAATGTGAAAATTCAATTTCTGATTTTGGTAACCCATGCCACTTTCCACCCCTAGATAAATACAAGGTAAATGTGAAATTGAATTGAACTTTTTTAAGCAACATAATAATTGCATGATTAACAAACACAGGGTCAATATATAATGTTGAGTTTTGTGTAAAAGACATTTGATAACGTTTTTATAAAATTGTTATGTCTTCAATAATTATTGTTTTAAACAACCATAACTAAATAAGTGTGAATCATAAATTCACTTGGTGCAGTGTCGGACCGTATTTGGTACAAAAACGAATATGGTACATTTGTACCATATTCGGCCGAATATGGTACAAATGTACCATACTCGGACCGAAGATGGTACAATTTTCGACCGAATATGGTACAAACATTGTACCATATTCGGTTGGAATAAGTTTTTCTATGCTCGCCAAAACGTATTTGGTACATACCAAAAAAACTCATAAAAATGAAAATGGCCTACGTATATGGTACATAAATTATGTATTTCTTAATAAATGAAATAGTCTGCCGATGTGTAAACTTTTTTTCAAAATCAAATACATTGTATTAACCTAATATTGGAAGTGACAAAAGTATCATCATCATCATCATCATCATCATCATCATCATCGTCGTCGTCGTCGTCGTCGTAACTAGCAGTAACAGAAACAGCTAACCTAACCACATTTTACATGGATTTTGCTGTTGTGTAACTGTTTCGCCGGCTAGCTCAGTCGGTTGCGCGTCAGATTGGCACGCAGGCGGCCTGGGTTCGATTCCCGGGCGGGCCAGATACTTTCGTGGAGATCATTAATAGTAATTTTCAAATTTTTAAAACTTTTTTTTTCGAAAGTGTATTTTCACCAAAATCCGATTTAAGAGATTTTGAGCTCTTTTAAATGAATATATCTCTCCAAAAATAAGGAGCTTTAGACAGGTGTGACTGTATTCCTAAACATTACTTTGTAAAGTTGATTTGTCGTTCCGACGTCATATTGCTGAGAAGCCGACAAAGCTTTGAAGTTTCCGATTTTTTCTTTGATAACGTGCCGCTTTAAAAAGGCGGGAATTTTGCACACGAGTCTTACTCAGAAGTCAGTAACCATATTTGACTTGGCGGTCGGCAAGAAAAGTTGTGATTTTCAACTAGAAAGAATTGAAATCCAAACTTTCTTCAAACTTCAAAAGAATTCTTGACAGTAAGTACTGTACATAATTTTAATTTTCAGTTGTCTTAATATGCATTGATGTTTTAACATGCATTGATTTTTATGTTTTATGCTTCCCCCCCCCCCTCAGAGTGCATTTGCAGTTGTCCGTCCGTCTATCCAATTGTCCGTGGCATTCCTTCCGGGTGCGTAACTCCTAAACTGCTAAAATATTTAAGCTACAGTCATTTTTTCGAAAGTGTATTTTCCACCAAAATCAGATCGAGCTCCTGTAATCTGTAGATTTGAACATTTTAAATTTTATGGAGTTTATAGGTCTTTGACCTTCGAACCCTGCCTAGTCGTGACTTCTGGTGAGCGACCTAGGCCCCCAGGGCCCCTTCTTTATATCCCTTCCATCCACGTAGCATTGGTTTCTACAGACCGTTTGTCCGTTGACCGCCATAAGTTTGCCCGCTATTTTTCCCCTGAATTTGAATTCGGTTGGATTTCAATGAAACTTTACATGAAGTACTTGCTACTTTCATTGCGCATATTGCCCGGAAGTTCGGATTGTAAATTTTAGCGGAGCTATCAGACGAGTGATTTTAGCTCAGCTCATGTCGTGAGACATTCGTTTTCGACACGCGGTGTTCAATACAAGCTCTATTAACTAATGAAGTATAAATGTATAATAACTTATTATATTATTTCAGATGAAGGAAGCAATTAGGAGAAAAAGGAAGCAATTAGGGTGCTTGCCCAGGTCGAAGTACGACATTATTGTCAGATGTTTAAACGGATCGTTCGATGTCCCTGTGAAGAAACGGACACCAGAAGAGAATAATTGTTTGG
Organism: Dreissena polymorpha; assembly: GCF_020536995.1. Lineage (NCBI taxonomy): Eukaryota > Metazoa > Mollusca > Bivalvia > Myida > Dreissenidae > Dreissena > Dreissena polymorpha. The sequence continues at coordinate 39,216,196 of NC_068364.1, forward strand.
CCATGATTAGAAAACGTAAGGACTTCGAGCTTGGTGACCGGGGTTCTTTATTGTGTGGCGGAAAGCAAGTCCTTGTGAAAGAAGATCTTCCTAGATTTGTTGAGAAGATGTTCATGGAAAACAAAGGATGTGGAGCAAGGGTTATTTACAACAAACTGAAAGTAAATTACACGGGGTTCTCGGAACAAGCTATCCTTGAAATACTGTACAATAGCAAGTATTACCATGAGAAGTATCCGAGATTTACAAACAAGCCAAAGCCAAAGACAATTACAGAAGAGGAACCAGGCAAAAGATGGCAGATTGACATAATTAACATGAAAAATCAAAGTGTTAGCTACAAGGGGTCCACATACAGTTATATTCTACAAGTCGTGGACGTTTATTCTAGGTACGTTATGCCAAAACCCCTGAAAACGAAGAGTTCGGGTGAAGTTGCAAAGGCATTAGAGGACGTGTTGATGGTTAACCTTGCCCCTGACATCATCCAATGTGACAACGGACTGGAATTTAAAGGCCCTAGTATGAAACTTTTGTTGAACAAGTACAACATCAAAATGATCAATAGTAGGCCGTATCATCCTCAATCACAGGGCAAGTGTGAAAGGTCAAACAGTGTTATAAAGGCCAAGATTCTATTTGCAACAAAAAGTAAACGTGGATTTAACTGGGTCGAAGGGCTTCAAGATTTAGCCTATGCCATAAACACAAGTTTCAAACGAGTTCTTGGGGGTCTCACGCCCTTTGAAGCCTACTACGGAAGAAGTCATGTTTTTACCAAAGAACGTCATAGTTCTCGTGAAATAAAGAAAACCATACGGCGAGCAAATAAAAAGGCTTACAGGTCGCTGTTGAAAAACGCAACTTCCCCAAGCAAGTACAAAGTAGGAGAGACAGTATTAATTCGCTATCCCTTTCGAAAATCCAGGGTGCCAACCAAAAGATATGTTATCGAAGGCAAGGTAGAAAAAGTAAAACGAAATGGTGTTTATATTGTGTCATTTCAAGTACCGAACAAACCCGAACTTGGATTCGTAAGCAAATCGGTTGGGGTCGAAAACATGACTAGCCTAACTGTTGCGTTAGAGAAACAACGAAAAATTAAAAAACATTCATTAAAACAGAACCGCTCAGAGAAACAAAATCACAGAACTAAGTACTATCATGTTTTAACACACCATGAAAACCTGCAGTTGTTGGATGGGGTGAATATTGCCATGGACCCAAATCCGGATGGAAATTGTCAATTTGCTGCTATATCGCATCAACTTGGTAAAATTGGTATATACAAAGACGTAGATGCTTTACGTAAGGAAGCAGTCCATCACATTGTAGAAAACAGATATTTCTATGAAACTTTTGTCTATGATGAAACATTTGATGAATACGTTAAGAATATGTCTAAGAATGGGACATACGGCGACAACCTCACGCTCATTGCACTTATGAGAGAATATAATTTGCAGTGCCTGGTAGTTTCTACCCGAGGACTAGAACACTCATCAATTGTGTCAGCAGATGGAAAGTTCGATGGTGATGTTGGAACAATTGCATTGGGGTATTTCCCAGAAGGATTTGGCATGCATTACGTTAGTATCCGTATCAATCAACGCGTGTACAAGGACATAATATCACGCTTAGAACAGTCGTATGACAACGGTGACTCTGGCGACAGCGCTGCGTCTGGCGACAACGCTGCGTCAGGCGACAACGCTGCGTCTGGCGACAACGGTGACTCTGGCGACAACGGTGACTCCGGCGACAACGGTGACTCCGGAGACCGCTGCGTCTGGCGACAACACTGCATCTGGCGACAACGCTGCGTCTGGCGACAACGGTGACTCTTGCGACAACGGTGACTCCGGCGACAACGGTGACTCCAGCGACAAAGGTGACTCTGGCGACAACGGTGACTCCGGCAACACCGCTGCGTCTGGCGACAACACTGCATCTGGCGACAACGCTGCGTCTGGCGACAACGGTGACTCTTGCGACAACGGTGACTCCAGCGACAACGGTGACTCCGGCGACAACGGTGACTCCGGCGACAACGCTGCGTCTGGCGACAACGGTGACTCCGGCGACAACGCTGCGTCTGGCGACAACACTGCATCTGGCGACAACGCTGCGTCTGGCGACAACGGTGACTCTTGCGACAACGGTGACTCCGGCGACAACGGTGACTCCAGCGACAACGGTGACTCCGGCGACAACGCTGCGTCTGGCGACAACGGTGACTCCGGCGACAACGGTGACTCTGGCGACAACGGTGACGTCTCTGTGTGTTCAGCCCTGAAAGAGCTTCAAGATATGATAAACAATAGGAGGGCACAGAAGCGAACGACTTTTCCATTTCTGATGTTACCACTTCACATTCAAGTTGAAATTTTTAAGTTCTGCATACAATCAAACCCGTCAATCCAGTTTGTGTTGGCGAAGGTCGGCAAACCCTTTAGAGATTTAATAAGGTCAATGAGTTTGCAAACACCTAGAATTTACATTCGGCCGGATATTGGACTAGATACTAGTAACAGAAATCCTGTTAGCGTTCGTTTCCTATTAACAAGAGCGGGCAGAAACAGCGGTCTTATTTCGGCAATAAAAGAAATCATCAAGGGGCCAAAATGGGCAAACGCATGGCTGCGTTTGCTTGTTAGTGGAATCGGTTGGTATGATATCATAGATGTCATGTACAGACATTACAGGTGAAATATACATGTATATCAGTGTTTGGAAACCTGTTATGTTATTTTTGTGATTGATGATTATGTTCTTCTACCGGAAATTTGTTGTCATTTGCTCATTTACTGGTAACTTTTTACGAAGCACATTTGGGATATTTTGGCTGCTACTAAAATGAATGTATATATGTATATTATGTCTTGTCAAAATGCTACAGTTGGATTAAAATTTAAATGCTGTTCTATGTTCTTCAATATTACTTTGAAAAATCCTGTCAGTATACCAATAAATGAAAAAAGTACAAGTTTGTTGAATCTCTTGAATGAAACAAATTATAAAATACAAAATGTAAAATGAATATGTGATGATGATGATGACAAAACATTTGTGATGATGATGATGGTAAAAAAATTGTGATGATGATGGTGGTGGTGATGATGATGACAGTGGTTATGATGATTGGGGTTTGATGATTGTGGTGATGATGATGATGATGATGATAATGATGATGATGATGATGATAACAAACGTTTTGGGATGATGATGACAGCGATGTTTATCGGACGATGATGATGGTTATAATGATGATGATAAGTTTTTAGATGATGATGACGGCGATGTTTATCGGCCGACGATGATGATAATGATGATGATGATAACAAAATATTTGTGATGATGATGATGGCGATGTTTATTGGCCGATGATGATGATGATATTCTCATCGTCGTCATCATCATCACAACATCCTCATTATCGACCGAAAACATCGCTGTCATTATCATCACAAAAAAAACTTTTGTGATCACCATTACGATCATGATAATGGATATGATGATGTTGGTTTTGATGGTGATGATGATGGTGGTGTTGGTAAAGATAACAACGATGATGATCATTGGGGTGTTGATAATTGATGTGATGATGATGATGATGATGATGAGATAACGATGATGATGATGATGATGATGATGAGATAACGAAGATGATGAAGATGATGATTACGATGATGAGTGTGTATCATATTCGGAACGAATGTGGTACATTTTTCATCCGAATATGGTACAAGTTTGTACCATATTCGGTCAGGCATTTTACCCCAAAACTGCAGATACGTATATGGTACAATTAGACAGTTGTACCATATTCGGCCGAATATGGTACAAACTTGTACATATTCGTTTTGTACCAAATACGGTCCGACAGTGCAGTGTTGCACACATTTAATATGAGCAAAAAACAATAATTCTTAGGTGGAATACTGTTCTAACTTGAGTTTAAACAGTGTTCACCCAAATAAAAAAGCAAATAAACTCTGTTTTAGTGGGGAAACTGTTCTAACTTCAATAATGCTTAATATCTCTTTTACAATTTATCATATGTTGCAGTTAAGATATTTTTAAAACAGTATTTCAAAATTAAATTAATTTAAGAAAAAACATATGGCATATCTAAAGAAGCACCATAATACCAAAGTTTTTCTTCTTCCTGAAAACTTTTGTGAAATTGAGTTGGAACAGTGTTGCGCTAAACAGGCGATATAGTCAAAGGTAACGGCACTAACACGTTTGACATTAAATACATGTATAATTGTCATCAACAAAAATAAAATCTTAAAACAACCATGGAAGAAATCTGTACAAAACATCAATTGTTACTCTATGAAACAAAACATTTCTTAAAACAGAACAAATGCTGACAGAGAATAAAATGAAAATGTAAAACCTTCTCTCCTCATTTGCATCCTGTTGTTCATTTTACTTTGCATAACACTCACACAAACATATTGTAAAGCATTACAAATGACAAAAAGTAAGTCACATATTTACATATTCCTCATTTCCAAGATATAGATCAAGATCATAAAAATACACGGATTATATACAATTCAAATAAAAAATAATCATCAAAGCGATTCAGTTGATTCCCTGGAACAGATGGTAGCTTCCTTTCAAAGTGTGTGACAACATAATAAATCATCCAGGGAGAATTATACAATTAAACATAACACCTAAAAAGATATCCTTGATGTCATGATTTTTTTTATGAAAGTTCTTTTTAAACCTATTCATGATCTTACATTATTGGGGAACAAAGTAAATCACCCAGGTGAATTATGAGATGAAACAGGACACTTAAAACAAATGTGGTGTTGCGTAGCATTCATGTTGCAAGTACATTTTCCGAAATGTATGTACAGAATCTTGTGAAACAAAACTATTTTACTTTAAACACAAGGATGTCCGCACGTTGAAGTTGACCCACAATGATGGATGTTGAGCTCCTATTGTAGCAGACAGACAGTGGTAAATGCAGTCCATCACTCCTGGTAGCAAGAGTTGCCAGCTTCTTCTTGCCTTCACCATCCAGCTGTAGGATATTGCCTGATTCACCTCCACAGACCAGCACCTGTCCCTGAGCTGTCACATGTATAACACGCGGCCGTACTAATTCTGGGTCTGTGAAGGTGCAGAGGACTGTACCATCTCTGGCCAGGGTGATGACCTTGTTGTGTTCAGATTTTGTGACAAATATCTTGTCACCTGACGGACTCACTGCACACATATTTACTGTAAAAGAGATTGGAATCAATGTGGTCAATTATTTACAGGATCATTATGTTAATTAAAACAATGTAACATCTTATTCACGCCATCTTAAATAGAGTATGATATTTCTTACAATGAATGAATGATTATTTACTGAAACCCTCATGACGTACTCATCAATATCATTTTCTAAGTAAGTAAATGTACTCACTGACATAATCAGTGCTTGCTAACATAAATACTGTTATGGAATTATTTAAGATAGTCTCTAAAACCAATAACAACTCATAAACAGTAGAAAATAAGTCAAGACAACACTTGGCAAAGGAAGGAAATTATTGTTGAGTAGGTTTCATTTTCATAGGGTGAAAGTATTATTTCTATTATTTGAAAACATAACTATCTGCAATATGCAAAAGTAACTTAACAATTTGACTTTTATGCAAATATGTAAACAGCATATTAAAATTTCAAAATTCCTTATAATTATTTTAAAATATACCCAGATATACCCAACATAATATTACCTGTGCAACTGCTTGATGTATCCTCATACAGCTTATTGAGCAGGTCTCCAGTCATTGAATACTTGTAAAGTGCAGTACCAGAAGTGACATACAGATCTTGCTGATTATTAGCAATACCCCAACATGGATGTTGAAACAGTAGCTTCCTGCCCTTAACCAGCCGCCCATCATTCATCGAGACAAACTGAGCCCCATGTGTCTCAGTGTCATACACAGCAACAGCTACTTCACTTGGTGTGATAAGACATATGTCCGTTGGACAAGCATTTAAATCACAATGTCCCACCACCTGGTATTGATGATCTAGTAGCTTAACTCTTTCATTATCATCATCTGCGACAAGGATTTGATCATTTGAGAGAACACAGATGGCTCTTATATCGCATCTCTTGAATATATCACTTGGTATGTTCACATTATACTCTGACCTTCCTTGCACAGTCAATACCTTGTTTGGGTCACCATGCGGAGGCACAGCCTGAGTACATACAACAATCTTCCCCAGACCTGACAATTTAGACAAGTGCTGTTGAAAATCGCTGTCAGCCTGGAATGTCAGTGAACTTTCTACCTGAACTAAGTTCTCTATCAGATATGTTTCAGACTGATTAATTTTTTGAAGACATTTCTTACTTGCAATAAACGAGAGTTCTGCTTTACCCTTATCAACAATGTCATGTATTGTGTCACTGAGTCGTTTCAGTTCAGTTTGAAGCTTGCTGCAATTTTCCACATTAGTGTTAACCGAAGCTTTCAGACACATCATCTTATCTTCTAGCTCTTTCAATGTTGTCTTCTCCATCTCGTCTAAAATTATATTTATTCTCTTGCGTGCTTGACCTATTTCATGTAATTGTTTTTTGTACGAAACCTGCAAAGACTGCATGTTGGTGTCCCAATAATTCTGAAGTTTCTTCAGTTCGACAAGAACAGTTTCAATCTTTCTTGATATTTGCTGCAAGTCTGGCAGAGGTCCTTTAACTGACTCAGATATCAGCGCTAATTTAGCACATTGTCTGAAAGGAAAACAATACATAAATATCTGTATGTGGTCTAAATTAGCATGAAATAAAAATGTGTCCACACTTTGATTATCAGGGTTTTCTTGTTTTCAATATGCTCTTTTCAGGTAAAATAGTCTTAGCTATGGTATGTATTAATTTAGTTTCAATTTCTGATTTTAATAAACACATACTTGGATGTTAGTCACTATTGTAATTTAATTCAAATTATTCACACTATAACAATACAGTTTTACTTTGCCAATTATATTGATCTTATTAATGATAGATTGAATGGTCTATTTATGAAAACAAATCATTATGGACCTTGCTCTGTGAAAAAGGGGTTTATTGCATGTTCCTAAATACTCCTATAAATATGAGGTCGATTTACATCGACCTCATATTGTTTAACGTTATTTGGCAATAGCATCGTTCCTACTCCTATAAATATGAGGTCCATTTACATCGACCTCATATTGTTTAACGTTATTTTGCAATAGCATCGTTCCGACATGAATTCATGTCGGAAGCTTTAACGTCATTAAATTTATATAACAGCACAGAACAAGGGACAAAATTGTCACAAAACCAGGTTTTCATTGTGAAAAAAAATCTGATAAAGGGAGAAAGCTCAAACTGAACTTTTGAAATGAACAAACAAAATTAACCCCCTTTGTAAGTTTGTTTTTTAAAAAAATCTATTTTTAGTCGTGGCGACCTTGACATTGGAGATATTGACGTGATTCTTTCGTGCGACATACCGTCCCATGATGGTGAACAAATGTGCCAAATGATTTTAAAATCTCACAATGAATGACATAGTTATGGCCAGGACAAGCTCATTTTTGGCCATTTTTGACCTTTGAACTCAAAGTGTGACCTTGACCTTGGAGATATCGACGTAATTATTTCGCGCGACACACCGTCCCATGATGGTGAACAAATGTGCCAAATGATTTTAAAATCTCACAATGAATGACATAGTTATGGCCAGGACAAGCTCATTTTTATGGCCATTTTTAACCTTTGAACTCAAAGTGTGACCTTGACCTTGGAGATATCGACGTAGTTATTTCGCGCGACACACCGTCCAATGATGGTGAACAAATGTGCCAAATGATTTTAAAATCTGACAATGAACGACATAGTTATGGCCCGGACAAGCTTGTTCCGCCCGCCCGCCAGCCAGCCAGCCCGCATTCGCCAATCTAATAACCAGTTTTTTCCTTCGGAAAACCTGGTTAAAAAGGGAAAAAAAGTAGCCCGCATCAGGGCTTGAACCAGTGACCTTCAGAGTCCTGGAGTAAAAACCAATTAGACCGCTCAGCCATCCTGCCAAGTATGTATAAGCGACCTATTTTAAAGCTAAAAAGTGATGTGGTTTGTTGTATCGTGTAAGTACCTGTTATCGAACAGAACCTTTTATCGGACGTTTTGTTTTGGTTCTGTATGCATATGCGCAAAAGCGCGCATGACGTCACATTGATAAACAAATGGTCACACATGAAGTCCATGACCTACTTGCCTATTTAGCTTGAAACAAATGCGCCAAAAACAGGTTAAAGGAATGCATTTATTGTTATTTACACCGTTTTGTGTGTTTTTTTATATTACTTTTTGAACTTTTTGAATGCATTTATCAAAACGTGCATTTACACACCAAAAAGCATATTTCCGTTTGCAATTTTGATTGCAGCAGACGCAGATTTTTTCGCCGAGTCCAGGTCACATGATAGTCATGTGACTTTGTATATTCTGGAGTAGTATTTATGAAGTGTCGGGTAATAGGTCATGTTTAAATTGGCCGCCATTTTGTTTTGTCTGAGGTGACAATAATCAGGGAATCATTGTTATGAATTCTTGAAGGTAGTTTGCTGGAAAACTTTACAGATAAATCATTCAATGATTAAACTGTTAGTCATTAGTTAATATAAATTGTTTTTGTCATTTTAAGTGTTTCAATTTTAAGGTAATTTAACGTTATTTCTTAGGTGTTCGATAACTGGTTCGTCCACCATACAACAACAATTGGTTATGTGTAACCTATTCAAAAAATAATTTCGCTCAAGATAATTCAATGTTATTCTATAAACGACAAACACACTTCGTGTGTTGTGTATGTTTATTTTTAAAATGTACAAAAGTGGTTTAAAAGCACAATTTTTACACATTTAAGAGGTAATCGCTCACATTTATGTCTAATTAATGATAATTTTATGCATTCAGGTTTTTTTTTCCACTTTTTGGGAAGATAGCCCATGGCTTTGGAATTGGGAATTTTATCGGCATTTTCATGAAATTGGGAAAATAAATTCATTAGCCTTTTTTTCCAAAGTCCACTGTTTAGGGAAATACTAAATTTGATTTAACTCTTTATAATCATTTTAATTAAAAGATAAAATCATATAATACTTTGTGTTAGATGTAATTGAATTAAAATTGAGATAAAATACACATAAGACTTTTTTCTTAAAAAAAAAAAAAAATTTTTTTTTTTTTTGGCAATTGGGAATTTTTTGCCACATTTTGGGAAAAAAATATACTTTTTGGGATTGGGAACATAGCCGAATTTCGGCTATAAAATCGGGCCAAAAAAAACCCCTGGCATTATCAAAGATTTAACGAGAAAAACTGAAGTTTAAGTTGAAATCAATTTGCTATAGGAAAACGACGTTAGGCGTTTAGACATAATCTGTAGATTACGTCTAATTATTGGGACTAGCTCCTAAAGTGTTGTCCAAGATACTTTCCGCCTAAATTTGATTTTTGCTAAGAAGAGACTTTCCTGAAACGAAAAATATCTTAAAAGTGTTGTCCCTGATAAGCTTTTGCAGACTGCACAGGCTAATCTGGAACGACACTTTACGCACATGCATTACCGTGTAAGTACCTGTTCTCGAACAACACCTATTATCGGACGTTTTGTTTTGGTTCTGTATACACACGCCCAAAAGTGCGCATGATGTCACATTGATAAACAAATGGTCGCAGATGAAGTCCATGACCTACTTGCCTACTTAGCTTGAATCAAACGCGCCGAAAACAGGTTAAAGGAATGCATTTATTGTTATTTACACCGTTTGATGTGCTTTTTGCTATTACTTTTTAAATGCATTTATCAAAATGTGCATTTACACACCAAAGAGCATATTTCCGTTTGCAATTTTGATTGCAGCAGACGCAGATTTTTTCGACGAGTCCGGATCACGTGATAGTCATGTGACTTTGTATATTCTGGAGTAGTATTTAAGTGCCATTTAATAGGTCATGTTTATATCGGCCCCCATTTTGTTTTGTCTGCTAAAGGTGACAATAACCAGGGAATCATTGTTATGAATTCTTGAAGGTAGTTTGCTGGAAAACTTTACAGATAAATCATTCAATGATTGAACTGTTAGTCATTTGTTAAAACAAACTGTTTTTGTCATTTTAAGTGTTTCATTTTTAACGTAATTTAACGTAATTTCTTAGGTGTTCGATAACTGGTTCGTCCACCATAAAACCCTTTTCACAGAGAATGGCCAATTATATTTGAAAGCAAATACATGTCTTAATTACCTGTGATTGAGGAAAGCACAATTAGTGCAGCACAGCTGACTGTGGTCATTACAAAACATCTCAAGCCGTTTGTCTTCATGAAGGTCACATTTCTGGATGAAATCCTCCACTTCCTTGGACACCGGCCACTTGCTCGTGTCTCCCCTTCCATACGTCACATGTTTTCCAAACAACTGACCATGCAGGTTTATACATTTTGCACAATAAAATTTTAGACAGTTATCACAGTAAAACTCGGCCCACTGGTCAATTTCGTGCTCTTGACACGGTGAACAACAATAGTCTGTAAATGAATCAGAGCCTTTACCCACAGCTGACTGAGAAAACGTCGCCATATTGATCACTTTAGAGTCGTACCGGTCCGTCTAAAATGCGTATATGACTCATATCCGCGGAAATGAAAGAAAAGTGCGAATATGAGCAATATTTTTGCGTTTTTGCAGTTTTTTATGAACAAACCACCGTCGAATAAAAATTCAGTGATAAATCTGTTAACATGGCATCAAAATAGAGCAATTTGATAGACATTATCATGTTTCCAACAACAAATTCAAATTTGCGAACATGGCGATTGTCCAGAATATTGTTTTTAGGCTACACATCACCAACAATTCTCCACAATTATTTTGTTGTGTTAGTTTACACACGGACTCTTGATGAGACAATATACGCTCCGTGGTTTACACAATGTTTTGTACACATACATACACATGTTTATATAATATACTGAATATATTAATATTTTTTATATCGTCTCAAAACTTAAGTATGTTGATTTACAATATCATTTAGAAAATATTATTTTGAACCGATTATCGCCAGGCACGAAGTAATAATATTATTTGTTATGGTTATATATGTTTTATTTGAATTCAAAGAAAATTCTTATTTTAAATATTTCAAATATGATCAGGGTTGTTTGTATTGGTCCCTGATATGATAAATCGATGACTGTGGTTTAATCAATAGAGGCTCTTTATTTGTCGTGCTATAATAGCTTTGTGCTTGGCAAAAGCTTCTTATATTTGATTGTTACTATACATTATAGTTTTGTGGTACGTTCATATATGCAAGTTATTTTTACTTGTTTAAATGAATAAAGGATATCGTAGAGTAAGTAAGACATTAAATACGTCAAGAATACGTATAACCGTTTTAGTTGTGTTATTGAAAATAAATGTCTGTGATTTTTCGTTACTATAATATTTTATAAGTGAATGTGACAGCTATACTATTGAACTTAAACGTTCAGTCTTCTTATTTTTTTACTTATAAGATATGCACTGTTTGGAAATGCAAACAGCTTCGGGGAAACTACTTGTATGTATTGAATAATACAGTTTGTAAAACATATGAATACCGGAGTGTGCATAATGCGCATATGAAAATGTAATTTTGAAAGTTGTATTTTATTGCCTTATGCAAATGAAAAATGTTGTTATATATGTTTAATTTTATTTATTCTTGATTTCGAATTTGGGAAATTTTATCTTTCATAAAGAGACATGTAATCTTTAAAAAAGAGGTATTTTAACAGAGGTCCTTTAATATAAACTAATTAAATATTTCGGAAATACATATAAACATTTCCATTATATTTATTATGAACATAAAAAGGAAGCCCACTAGTTTTAACAACACATACTGATTATGAAATATATTAAGCACATGTATATTGATTGATACAGCATTTGTTGGTACAAGTCTGAATATTATATATAGAGAATAAGAGGTTACTGACTGATCTTTTTGTAATGTATCAGGCAGGCTTAGAATAATATAACGGCGAGGCTTGTACGTCACCGAATTTTAAATAAATAAGGAAAACAATCGCTTAAACGCTACAGTTTTAGCGGGAAAGAATATGACTTTTGTCGCGTGACGTGTTAATAATGACGTCATGAGCACGTGCGCTTAGTATTTGTAAAACATGTTTTTTGCTGTTTGTGTTGTATTTTGTGTTTAAAATATATTACATCTTGATTTAAAATTCTTCGGTTTGTTGAATCTGATTCGAATTTACTAAAAAGTATTACTTCATAGTTGATTTCAAATAATATGACCATCCTCCACACATAACTGATGTAAGAACTTCCTGTTGACCATGATATAAATAAATATATCAGGCAACGTTTTATCCTGTCACATGCCTTTAAATCAGCCCGATAACCAGGTAACCTAATATCCCAAAAGATATTAGGCTAGATGACCACGTGACCTCGAATATCCGTCAATTGTTCCCTGCGCATGCGCATGCCTTTACTATTTCTATTAATAAAATATACTTTTTTTCTATAAATAAAATACCAAATACATGCAACGAACTGTTTAACATTATTATTTAAACAGCATAATTTCGTCTTTGTGTATTTAATTAATAATGAGTAACTCATTTTCTGTGTTGTTTAACAAGATGGAAGCTAGCCTATGCGCTTTGCATGACGTGACGTCACAATGTTTTTTTTCGCCCGTGATGTTTCCCATATTAAATATTTAAACACAAAATACTCGAAAACTAGATATTTTAGAAACATTTCAACGAATATTGTAAATGTGACATGATAAAAAGAATAATAGGTTGGTGACGTGGATGGAGAATGGTTATCTGGCTTGTCCATCCACGTCACCAACCTATTATTCTCTATATATCAGGCATATATTAATGCGGTGAAATGATTAATATTAAAGCTATCTATTTTGTCATACATAAATGATTTAAAAAACAGATCAGAATAGTTAATTCTGACTCGGGGATGTAAAACTCATCGTCATTTACCTACATATCAAATAGCTGCATGCATTTGAAGTAATCACCAAATTATATCATTTCGAAGGAAGATCAATTTACAATGGAATAGATAAACATGTTTTCGTAAGAATGTTATTACAAAATTACCACATTATGTAAAAATGAAGTTAAATAATTGCAACACGTGTTACAGTATTCTTTACCATATTTCATTAGTGAAAAATATAAACATTTCAAACTCCATATATAAGACTGTTTACTTGTGTAAACATTCAAAGCTGTAAGTTGATTTTAAATAGGAAAATACATCAATATGAAGTCAGGACCTAACCGCATAAATCCAACTTAATACTTTTATGTTATTTTCATTCGTAGTTAAATATTTACATTTTAGAAATATAGGATTGAGAAATGTTGATAACGTTATAAGCTTCTATGATATGAAATAATACTTCCATCTATGTTACACTAAATTGTAGTGAAGTATTGTTTAAGTGTTGTCCGTTTGTTGACCACGTATACGAAAACGAAAATATAGTTGATAAATAGGGATACGGTTCGTTAGTGCATAGTAAATACTTTTATTTTATTTAGAGAGCAATATATAAGGTAAACAAGTAATATCTCCACCTATATACATTTGTCAGTTTAATTTAATTATACCACAACGTCGACCATCTATTTGAAAAATATCGATGATCTATATGGATGTATATTCTCGTAGGAAATTAATAATATCGTACGATTTAGACAACGAATGCGACAAAATTACTTTAGCAACAATTATACAATACCTTCAACATATGAAAAACAAAACAACAACACTAACAACAAAAAGCACATACATGAACATTTAACAGCACGCGGAGGCTTTATGTTGCCATTTTTTTAGTTTGTTTTATTTTCGCTTTGTAATATTTTATAAATATTTTAACATACTCTCGAATGTGTATAGAAATATGTTGTACACTATTATTTCCGAGTATGGATATAAATGCGGCACTTAAGAAGAAAATGAAACTCATCTTCAATTTCATTATGATTTTAAAGGGTACATGTTTTATCTTGTCTTGGCACAATTACATGACGACCGATTTCAATGTTTAATATGTGGGATGATGAACGTAAATTGGCCAATATATTCTGCATTTCGGATTATCCAACCTGCTTATATTATTATGCTGTTAAAAAAATATTATTTCTCTATATTCATAGACGTTGAGTCTTCTAGTCTTGTCCGCTAATATAGAAATCGCGAAGGCGGGTTCTTAGCTTTAGGATGAATGTTTCTATTTTAACTGCCTTCGGATATTACCATATTTCGTGTAAACCAGAGGATTGAAGTATAAAGCGCACCTGTGAGACCCAATTTGTACGAGAATTGTTCACATTTATGTTACTTAACTGTTCATTTAAAATGTTATTTACAAAACCGAGTAAATCTTAAAAAATGTATTTAATCCTTCTAATGTATCTTTCAATATACAATGGAAATCTTTCCAAATCGCTAAACAATGCAAACGTATTTGTAGAGGATTTTATACTAAGAACCCAAATACAAAACTGTGTACCCTTTCTAAAGTATCACCTTGATCATAACCCAAAACTTCCGAACAGTAATTTATGACTGATAGAACATAAGCTTCAAACAGATGAAACATGGTATATTTTGTTATTCTTAAAGTATAATATTGCATATCAGGATCGTAATCATTTTTTTCGCAAGAGTTCATAGCTAGAGCGAATGGCACACCGCTGGTAAACACAACCCCTAGGTAGTTGAGAAATTTAACGACTTGTACCTCTTGGTAATTATAAAACCATTTGTCGTTTACACCTACCTTCCCAACCTTACGAACGATCATTACTATAGTGTTTATGCCCCCGGTAGCGTGGCATATAGCAGTCGCGCTGTACGTTCGTTCGTTCGGCATTTAATTTCCCGGAGGAGATTTACGCAGCGCTTTCAGATATTGAGCTGATAGTTGGTATGTGAATCCACCTACATGACCTACATATGAAGTGTGAGTTTCGTTCCGTTCCATTGATTTCGTGCGAAGTAATGGGCCTAATACTTCCAAATTTCGATAAAATAACCGTTTTCCGGAGGTTTTATAGCGCAACGCTTTCATATATTGAGATGCATTTTGGTATATGAGTCTATCTTCAATACTTACATATGTTATGGGCCTTGGACTTTATTTTCTAAAATATCTGCTTTTCGGCTTCAAACCGCAATAGGGGGATTGCGTTTTACAAACACATGTCTTGTTTCGATATTTTATTTTAAGATTCCATTTTATTTTAAGATTTTATTTCTGGCAATATGAATACAATTATTAAGAGAGTTGTGTAGGCCGTCTTTAGATTCCGATACTAGCACTGCGTCGTCCGTCGGCAGCAAACAATAATTTAAAAAATCGATTTTGTCAATATTTATGCCTGCATCTATATTTTCGTGCAAATGCATCTCGATATCATTTAGAAAGAGAAAAAAGCAGATCGGAGAGGTTATCTCCCCACCCCACGCCCGGAATAATCCGAGGTTGCTATTTAAAACATTAGACAATATTCCTTAAAGGTTAACACCGAGTTTAACTTCACTATACATAGACAGTAACACGGATATTAATTTTCCGTCAATTCCTAAATGTATAAGTTTGTATCTGTTCCTATATATGAAGTCATATGCTTTCCTATAGTCCACAAAACAGCAAAAACACTTTTTCTTATTGCTTATTTGTCTCTTTACCAACAAGTTTAAAATAAACACTGGGTCTATACAACCATACTTGTTTTAAATCCAAATTGAGCATCTGTTAAAACCGAATTTTCATCTGCACATAACTTCAATGCAATAGTAAGCAATTTAGAGTAACATATAGTTATTTTAATGCCCCTATAATTTTTAGGTCGCATATAGGTTATGAATGGGAATAATCATGCCCGTTGTTCAAGTAGGGTGAAATGACAATAAGTTCAATATGTGATTGAAAAATGTTATCAGCAAACGGACTGTTGGTGGTACTCATACATTCAAATATTGTCGATGTACTGTGATTTGTTGACACCAAGCTTACGGGGTATATATAGCTTTTTTAATTTCTGTGTCCGAAATCGGGATATCTAGACATTCAAATTTCGAAGTCATGCCCACTATCAAACAGGCTAATAAAGATAGAATATTCAGCATTTATTTGTGTTTCGCCATCAGACATAAGAGTACTAAAATAATATCTTCATTCTTTATTTGATACGGTACATGTATATAATCTCCGGCAAAAGATTGTGGTCGCGATTTAAATATTTTCCAAAACTCTGGCGGAGACTTTCGCATTAGATCACTCATCTAACGACAGCGGGAATTATTACACGATTATTTTTCACTTACGACATTGATAGTTACTAGTATACTATTTTTCTTATTATGTAGTTCCACACTCTCAGTGTCCGATACTGTATAAACCAACCTGTAATAACCCTCATGAGCAATCAACAAATAACTGACCTTAAACGATTCTGTGCGACCGGTAAAACAATCTAAGGTGTTGACAAGACCTACAACCTGGGTGAATTTTACCTCACACGGACTGTTTACAAAGATCTTTCGGTAAAACGAAGAGATACAGGAAGTAATCCCTTAACATCTAGAACGACATTTATACATACGAATTCTTCAACCAAAACGTATTCCTCTTTTTTTCACGACATTGCTGACAACCTATCCAATGTTGAAATAAAAAATCTGGTCATCGGTTCAGATGAAGAAAATGCTTTTCTAGCAGCAATAGAACGGTGCCTTCCAGAGAGTACGCATACGCTTTGCACTAGGCATTTGCGTCAAAACACGGACAAGAGGTCGCCGTGGTGTAATGGATATGGTGTCCGCCTAGCGACCGGGAGGTCACGGGTTCGATCCCCACCGTGGGAGCGTTCTTTAGATCTCCCCCAAAGACACCAAGTACTGGTTCTAGGCCCAGGAAACGGACTCGAGAGCGTTTATATAAGCCTTAGGCTTTCGATGCAATCGAGCTAAAATAAATAGGTTTAAACTAAAACACGGACAAATACATGGAAGATAAGATCGGATTTCCACTGACAGTACGGCAACAAATATGTGACGCCATTTACGGACGCGATGGATTAACGTCATCAAATGATGACGACACTTTTGATTATCGCCTTCACCAAATAAGAAGATCAATAAAATCATTCGATAACAACGTCGTAGACAAAAAGTTTCTTCCATACTTTAATGACAAACTAGTACCAGCTTTAACGACTTATATTACTAGTATGCAACCATACAAGAAGAAAAGAATCGGATACGGATAGACGAATAATAATTGTTAATCCGCTAATCATATACTCAAGGCCGCCACGCATTGGAAACAAACAGAGATACCAAAATTTATAGAGGTAATAAGCAACATAGTCGATAACGAAACTACAGAACGTTGCCAAGCTATAAGGGGCATGGGCAACTATCAACTAACAGAAAGATATACCCATCACTACCAGCCAATTGACAATTGGTCGGCAATGTTCCAAAATGTATGTACAGAATCTTGTGAAACAAAACTATTTTACTTTAAAGACAAGGATGTCCGCACGATCTGCTTGACCCACAATGATGGATGATGAGCTCCTATTGTAGCAGACAGATAGTGGGAAATACAGTCCATCACTCCTGGTAGCAAGAGTTGCCAGCTTCTTCTTGCCTTCACCATCCAGCTGTAGGATAGTGTCCGATTTACCTCCACAGACCAGCACCTGTCCCTGAGCTGTCACATGTATACCACGCGGCCATACTAATTCTGGGTCTGTGAAGGTGCAGAGGACTGTTCCATCTCTGGCCAGGGTGATGACCTTGTCGTGTGCAAAGTTTGTGACAAATATCTTGTCACCTGATGGACTCACTGCACACATATTTACTGTAAAAGAGATTGGAATCAATGTGGCTAATTATTTACAGGATCATTATGTTAATTAAAACAAGGTAACATCTTATTCACGCCAGCTATTTATTTTAATTAATAGAGTATGATATTTCTTACAATGAATGAATGATTATTTACTGAAACCCCATGACGTACTCATCAATATCATTTTCTAAGTAAGTAAATATACTCACTGACATAGTCAGTGCTTGCTAACATAAATACTGTTATGGAATTATTTAAGATAGTCTCTAAAGCCAATACCAACTCATAAACAGTAGAAAATAAGTCAAGACAACACTTGGCAAAGGAAGGACATTTGTTGAGTAGGTTTTATTTTCATGGGGTGAAAGTATTATTTCTATTATTTGAAAACATAACTATCTGCAATATGCAAATGTAACTTAACAATCTGACTTTTATGCAAATATGTAAACAGCATATTAACATTTCAAAATTCCTTATAATTATTTCAAAATATACCCAGATATACCCAACATAATATTACCTGTGAAATCGTCTGATGTATCCTCATACAGCGTATTGAGCAGGTCTCCAGTCCTTGAATACTTGTAAAGTGCAGTACCAGAGGTGAGATACAGGTCTTGCTGATTATTAGCAATACCATAACATGGATGTTTAAATTGTAGCTTCCTGCCCTTAACCAGCCGCCCATCATTCACCGAGACAAACTGAGTCCCATGTGTCTTATTGCCAACCACAGAAACAGCTACTTCACTTGGTGTGATAAGACACATGTCCATTGGCCAAGCATTTAAATCACAATGTCCCACCACCTGGTATTGATGATCTAGTAGCTTAACTCTTTTATTATCAACATCTGCAACAAGGATTTGATCATTTGAGAGAACGCAGATGGCTCTTATATCAAATCTCTTCTTTGCATCACTTGGTATGTTCACATTATACTCTGACTTTCCTTGCACAGCCAATACCTTGTTTGGGGCACCAGGCGGAGGCACAGCCTGAGTACATACCACAATCCTGCCCAGACCTGACAATTTAGACAAGTGCTGTTGAAAATCACTGTCAACCTGGAATGTCAGTGAACTTTCTACCTGAACTAAGTTCTCTATCAGATATGTTTCAGACTGATTAATTTTTTGAAGACATTTCTTGCTTGCAATAAACGAGAGTTCTGCTTTACCCTTATCAACAATGTCATGTATTGTGTCTCTGAGTCGTGTCAGTGCATTTTGAAGCTTGCTGCAATTGTCCACATTAGTGTTGACCGAAGCTTTCAGACTCGTCATCTTATCTTTTAGCTCTTTCAATGTTGTCTTCTCAATCTCGTCTAAAATTGTATTTATTTTCTGGCGTGTTTGACCTATTTCATGTAATTGTTTTTTGTACGAAATCTGCAAAGACTGCATGTTGGTGTCCCAATAATTCTGAAGTTTCTTCAGTTCTACAAGAACAGTTTGAATCTTTCTTGATAATTGCTGCAAGTCTGGCAAAGGTCCTTTAACTGACTCAGATATCAGCACTACTTTAGCACATTGTCTGAAAGGAAACCATACATCAATATTTGTATGTGGTCTAAATGAGCATGAAATAAAAATATGTAAACACTTTATCAGATATTTCCTGTTTTCAAAATGCTCTTTTCAGGGATAAAAGTGTACGCTATGGAATGTAATAATTTAGTTTCAATTTATAATTTCAATAAACACTTTGCCAAAATTGATCTAAATAATGATAGATTGAATGGTCTTTTTATGAAAACAAATGAACCTTGCTCTGTCAAAAAGGAGTTTAATGCATGTGCCTAAAGTGTTGTTCCAAATATTTTCGGTCTAAATTTGATTTTGGCTAAGAAGAGACTTTCTTGAAAAAAATAGCATAAAAGCGAAATGTGTAGTCCCTGATTCTCTGCACAGGCTAATCAGGGACGACACTTTATGCACGAGCATTAAACCCCTTTTTCACACAACATGGACCAATTATATTTGAAAGCACATACATGTCTTAATTACCTGTGATTGAGGAAAGCACAATTAGTGCAGCACATCTGATTGTGGTCATTACAAAACATCTCTAGCCGTTTGTCTTCATGAAGGTCACATTTCTGAATGAAATCCTCCACTTCCTTGCACACTGGCCACTTACTTGTGTCTCCCCTTCCATATGTCACATGTTTTCCAAACAACTGACCATGCAAGTTAATACATTTTGCACAATAAAATTTTAGACAGTTATCGCAGTAAAACTCGGCCCACTGGATAATTTTGTGCTCTTGACACGGTGAACAACAAAAGTCTGTAAATGAATCAGAGCCTTTACCCACAGTTGACTGAGAAAACAATGCCATCTTAATCACTTTATTATAAATATTCTTAAGAAATCTGTGCCCATGAAATTACACTCCTTCAACTGGTGGCTTAAATCATCTAATCTATTACTTTGGACGGTACTGTTGAATGATACACATTTGTGTTATCAGTACTTGAACTCATGTACCAGTACGCATTATCAAATCATATGAGTAGGACGTTATCATACAACAAAGCCTGTACGATCATTCAGAAACCTGCAGTCAAAATTCAAGCACTTTAAAGCATTTTAAGGTAAAAAAGTGAAATTCAAGCAATATTTGTAGAACAACTCTTTTTTTAAGTGTATGTAAGGTATACAATAAACAATTATAATGTTCATAAAATATATATTTGTAAAGACATATGCTAAAATTATATCAGTTAACAGTTTAACTAGAGTAGAGACGTCTTAATTTTCCATTCACATGATTAAACTGATATTTACATTGAAACAGTTTTCAACAGAACCACTAGGTATATGATACGCCCAATACTGTTTTTCTTTTTCAACCTGACCACTTATATGAAAGCACGTTGGGTATCTCCTAACGTTGATGGGAGCAATCTTTTACAATAAATTTAGCTGAAAGCTAGCACAAAAAATACACTTTTTAACAGTGAGAATTTAACTTACAGGGGATATACTGATGCATGACCGATCCTGAAAATATAACACGGTCGAAAAAAAAAAGAGTAAATGGATATTATAACTCTATGTGAACTGTATAACTCAATTAAAGGATCCACTTTTGATTTAAATATGCTTCTACATGTTGCTGCAATTACTACCACTGTGTTTGTCAAACATGCATTAAACTTGGCTAGACGAAGCATATATTGTTTACCAATAGCAAACATGAAACTGCAGTAAATCAAAGTACAATTGATGAACTAGGCTGTATTTTTCCTAATTTTCGTCTTTTGCAGACATCATGCTGTGGGTGGCACAATGTGTTCATTTTTAATCTTAAAGGATTTTTTTTCAAAGATATATAGAGTACAAAACTTCAAAGAAAACATAAATAATCATGTGACTCCTGTTGCTCATCAAAGAAGAGATTGTTTCTATTGTTTAGTAGGAAAAGTAATGCCTTTATTTTTCTGATCAACTGTGTTTTGTGCCGATTGTCTCCTGGAAGCTATGCTTTTCAACTAACCCAAACCATTTATGAAATAATCAAAGATATTATTGGAGCAAATGTTCTAACCTCGTTTCAGGAAGATTGGAAAATAAATATGACGTCTAGAGTGTAAACAAGAATTTACTAAAGCAATATAAGGAAAACTGCCCCGTCAACTGGTGGCCATGTTTTTCAACGGATCGAAACGATTTTGAACTTAGCTAAGATATCATGAGAACAAAATTTTCTGACACAGTTGCATGGTGATTCGACTAAAAATGTGACTTCGTGCATGTTATCAAGAAGTAATGAAAATTGCACTTTATGTGACTTATAGAGAGTTGACAAGCTATTCTTCAATTTGACTTAGTTTTTTACCTTAAATAACACAGTTTTGAACTCAGCCAAGATATCATTGGGACAAATCTTGTGATCAAGTTACATGAAAATCGGCAATAAATGTGTCCTCTAGAGTATAAAGTAGATAAATGTTGATGATAGAAAACTCACAATGGACAAAAGGTGATCACATTGTGCTCAGGTGAGCTTAAACGCTAAATAAAGAACAAACCATCTTCTTGAACTCTAAGATTAACATGTTTGACTAAAGCGACGGATGGGTAGTTTTGTGCTTATCAATTTCGACCCCTAAACCCCTACTGAAAGTAGTGTCATAAACAAACTACAAAAGCCATGATCTGGGGAAAAAATGGGACTTAATGCATGTTTGTAAATGGTCATTCCTGATTAGCCTGTGTGGAAGACACTTTCTTCATAAACAGGATTTTTGTTTAAAAAAAATACTTTAAATAAAAAAAATCCATAAAGGCTGAAAGTGTCGTCCCTGATTAGCCTGTGCGGACTGCACATGCTACTCTGGAACAACACTTTATGCTCATGCATTTAGCCCTGTTTTCACACAGCGCGGCCCAAAAGTACTTGGACCTGGTTACCTTCTGCAGTTCCACGTCAACCACTTCAGATCCCTGGGTCATCTGCTCCAACCTGCGTTGTTTATCATGGTCAGTGACTGACCAGTACCACCTGAAACAACACAGAAGTTTAGCGACTGACCAGTACCACCTGAAACAACACAGAAGTTAAGCGACTGACCAGTACCACCTGAAACAGCACAGAAGTTAAGTGACTGACCATTACCACCTGAAACAGCACACAAGTTTAGTGACTGACCAGTACCACCTGAAACAGCACATAAGTTCAGGGGCTGACCTGTACCACCTGAAACAGCACAGAAGTTTAGTGACTGACCAGTACCACCTGAAACAGCGCATATGTTTAGGGACTGACCAGTACCACCTGAAACAGCACAGAAGTTTAGTGACTGACCAGTACCACCTGAAACAGCGCATATGTTTAGGGACTGACCAGTACCACCTGAAACAGCACAGAGGTTTAGTGCCTGACCAGTACCGACGGAATCAGCACAGATAGTGAGCCTAATACTACAGCCTGCGCTTGTTGATCAGGGTCAGCGAATGACCAGTACCCCCTGAAACAGCACATATATTGAGCCTAATACTCAAGCCTGCGCTTGTTGATCAGGGTCAGCGACTGACCAGTACCCCCTGAAACAGTACAGATATTGAGCCTAATACTCCAACCTGTGCTTGTTGATCAGGGTCAGCGACTGACCAGTACCCCCTGAAACAGTACAAATATTGAGCCTAATACTCAAGCCTGCGCTTGTTGATCAGGGTCAGCGACTGACCAGTACCCCCTGAAACAGTACAGATATTGGGCCTTATACTCAAGCCTGCGCTTGTTGATCAGGGTCAGCGACTGACCAGTACCCCCTGAAACAGTACATATATTGAGCCTAATACTCAAGCCTGCTCTTGTTGATCAGGGTCAGCGACTGACAAGTACCCCCTGAAACAGTACAGATATTGAGCCTAATACTCAAGCCTGCTCTTGTTGATCAGGGTCAGCGACTGACCAGTACCTTCTGAAACCGTACAGATATTGAGCCTAATACTCCAACCTGTGCTTGTTGATCAGCGTCAACGACTGACCAGCACCACCTGAAACAGCACAGATGTTCAGCGACTGATCAGTACCCTCTGAAACAGCACAGATGTTGAGGCTTATACTCCAGCATGTGCTTGTTGATTAGCGTAGCGACTGACCAGTACCACCTGAAACAGCACAGATGTTTTGCCGAATATTACAGCAGTATCGATCATGTTTCTAGTGTACTCATTTGTCTGGTTGTTCTCGTTGGTCCATACGTTTAACACGTCCACTTAAAATCACTCTCATGAAGTGTTGGACAGTTAAAGTTTGTCAATATTTGAAGTTTCAATTCATTTTAGTTGTTATTAATGATAACTATGACACGCACTCTCATGATTTTCTGTTTATATTGTTACTCCAGACTAATGATATGACTATTAAGTGTGTTTTTTCTATCAAATGTGGGGCCTGTAGTGGAACCCATTGCCAATGGAAAAAAGTATACATTTTTCCTAAATAGGACATAACTATGCCAAATTGAAGGTTTCCGAAAAAAGAACTTAATTTGTCTCAACATTAAGTTATGTCCCATCCAGCTTTATAAATTGCAGCTTAGTAAATTAATAATGAAATCAATTTTATTCTAAATTTTTAAGTATATGTTAGTAAAAACAACACAATTGTTCCCAATCCAAAAGGACCCAGCCCCATTCCAAAATGGTGAAAAAAACACTGTTTTATTTAATCTAATTACATATAACTGTTTTGGTGTTTTGAGAGATTACGGAGCGACTGACACACATGCTTATAAGCCACCTTATATGCTTAAGCTTAATCCTATGACTATTTATAGTGCATGTTTCTGTTTTTCCATATCTCAATGTGACATCATACCAAAGGACATCATGGGTGACATCATACCAAAGAAGATCATGTGTGACATCATACCAAATGACATCATTTGTGACATCATACCAAATGAAACATTTGTGACATAATACCAAAGGACATCATTGGTGACCTTATACCAAAGGACAACATTTGTGACATCACACCAAATGACATCATTTGTGACATCATACCAGAGGACAACATTTGTGACATAATACCAAAGGACATCTTTGGTGACGTTATACCAAAGGACAACATTTGTGATATCACACCAAATGACATCGTTTGTGACATCATACCAAAGGACAACATTTGTGACATAATACCGAAGGACATCATTGGTGATATCATACCAAAGGACAACATTTGTGACATCATATCAAAGGACAACATTTGTGACATAATACCAAAGGACATAATATGTGACATCATACAAAAGGACAACATTTGTGACATCATACCAAATGACAAAATTTGTGACATCATACCAAAGGACAACATTTGTGACATCATACCAAAGGACATCATTTGTGACATCATACAAAAGGACAATATTTGTGATACAATACCAAAGGACATCATTGGTGACATTATACCAAAGGACAACATTTGTGACATCACAACAAATGACATGGTTTTTGAGATCATACCAAAGGATAACATTTGTGACATAATACTAAAGGACATCATATGTGACATCATACCAAAGGACAACATGTGTGACATCATACCAAACGACAGCATTTGTGACATAATACCAAAGGATATCATATGTGACATCATACCAAAGGACAACATTTGTGACATCAAACCAAAGGACAACATTTGTGACATCACACCAAATGACATCATTTGTGACATAATACCAAAGGACATCATATGTGACATCCTACCAAAAGGACATCATGCGTGACACAATACAAAAGGACATCATCCGGAAGTGCTCCAGCTGTGATTTGAAAAGGGCAGGGTGGGTGGCTAATTTGTCAAAAGGGCATTTTCGACGCGCAGTATTTTGTCAAAATGGCACTTTTGAGCGCGCAATGGTATCTGGAATGCTCCCTGTTGCATATTACTTTTAATGTTAATTATTATTGTTATAATATATTATTACCATTATTATTAAACCATGCAAATAAAATGTCTACAATGAAGAATAAATTTATTTCAATGTAAAAAAGTGATTGATAAATTATCATAAGTTAACACAAAAAATAATAATTTTTCAATAAATACAAGGGCAGGACGGGATCTCGGAAGGGAAGGGCGGGGCTTCAGAGTGGCAGGGTGGGGCGCTCTTCCATTTAAACCCAACTGGAGCACTGCTCCAGACTTATGATATGATAATTTAAATCTCATTACACATAACTGTGTGTGTGTGTTTGAAGGTGTGCGGACTGATAGATACACATGCCTATACGCCACCTGAAATGCTTAAGCTTTATCATATAACTATTGATTTTGTTTGTTTCTGTTTTTCCAAAATTGATACCAAAGAACATCCTTTTTGATTAAATAAAGCATCGTTCAACATAGGTAACACGAGACATTTGTTTTCATTTCTGACACAGTTGCACTATTTATGAGCATTAAATAATAGAAGTTAGACAATATTTGGTGAATGGTGGATAAGAAATAAGTTAATCATGTCCTGCACTTATCAATACAGTGTTATCAAAGCCTCATACTGGTCTGTTTCTAGGCCTCACATGACTTCATGTTTATCCATACCACCTTAAATGCTCTGATAAAATAGTACATACATGAAATAACAACCCAGTTGTGCAAAAATCTTGATAATGATTTATCATAAAAATTAGATCGTGACAACCAAGGTTAATGTTCAACAAACGGAGATTACTATTACAAATGTAACTAGATTTGGTTTGAAAAAGACTATCTGGTAATTTGATAGACTACAATTATTAATGGTCAAGGCACAAGAAAACCGTGATAATCTTCTAATACACATATACACAATTCAGATAAGACCTGAGTGTGTTTGGTGGACCTCACTTATGATTGACATTCCAGATAAATATTATACTTGGTTATATGCATAACCCCTACACATTCATTTGAGCCTCGCTGTGGAAAAACGGGGCTTAATGCATGTGCATAGAAAGTTGTGAAAGATTAGCTTGTGCGGTACCCACAGGCTAATAAGGGACTACACTTTCCACCTAGACTTCCTTTCACCGAGAAATTCCATAAAAGTGGAAAGTGTTTACCTGATTAACCCGTGTGGACTGCACAGGCTTATCAGGGATGACACGTTACATACATGCAATAAACCCTGTTTTCCAGCGTAAGGCTCATTTTCATTATTCAAAAAAGGAATAATCTTACCTTTCAGACTCACATGCAGGGTTTCACCATCGAGATATCCATTGCTTTCATCACACGCATTATTTTCTGGAGTAGCATTATCAATGATCACACCATGTGTCAAAGTTGTGGTCACCATGCTAGTTCTAAGGGCTGCTGCGTTACCGATAGTGTTTTCTTGTTTACACTCACTTGTTGCTTGGTTACCATCAATGGTAACTTGGTAACCAGCATTGGTTGCATGGTTACTCTCCCTTATTGATTGGTAACGATTTATTTGATTACCTTCAGTTGTTGTGTGGTTACCATGGTAACCATAACTGGTCATTTGGTTACCGTAAGTGGTTGTAGGGTTGCAGATTTTTTCATACTGTAATTTTGATACAATGTCCGATAAGGAGGAGCTGGTGTTACCCTCTGCAACAGAAAAGATCATTTGATTGACAATGCCGTGGATAAGGTTTACACTAAAAATATGCTATTACAAACCAAGTGTTTAAAATCGCACACTTAGTTTAGAAAACGTGTTGTTACAAATAATGTCGAATCACTGTTATACAAATATTTATCAGAAAGACACAATAACTTGAACATACTATTTTCTATTTAATTGTATCCGCATGTGTAAGTTAATTTGTACATTTTTTCCCATAATCTTTATCCATAATATACAACGTTTATACTTTAAAAAAGGGCGTAATTGTATATATATATTCAACAATAATATTTAAACAAACACTTAAAAGCCATTACAAGATTAAAAATGCCAGACGATTGTAAACCATGGTATGGTTAGCAAATGTATGTTAAATACGCTCGTAGCACTGCCCAAACCTCCACATTCACGATGATATCATGCAAAACAAAGAAAGGTTGCCGCTCTTTAAATACGTGTGAAAATATCAGTAGGCAATCCATATAATCTTAATTGTTCAACATGTATTGAATTTTCACCACGCTGTTGAAATCTTTTGCTTAATTGCATTTTCGGTATAACGACGATTTGTATCATTACATCGTTGTTATATACAGTACAAACAACAGGAGCAAATAAATTTTTTTGCTACTGTCATTTTTATACATGTTATAAGCGATGCATATAATCATTTTTATTTTAGCTCTATAGCATAGAAAGGTTAAGTCTTATTATAAATGCTATCAAGTCCCTTTCCTGGGACTAGAACCAGTACGTGGTGTCTATGGGGTAATCTAAAGAACACTCCCACAGTGGGGATCAAACCCGTGACCTCCCGGTCCTTAGGCGGACACATTATCCACTACACCACGGCGACGTCAAATTGCTATTCAGTGTATTCCTGTGTAGTACTCATCTTAAAACATCACAGGGTCATGGTAAAATAAAAGTACCATGGTTTAAAAAACACAAAACCATAAAGAAAGGAATACAACGTCAAGTTGGCTAGAGAAAATATGGAGAAATTGCCAAGAATGCAGCATTTAGGATTTACAATTAAACACATTGAGAACACACACATTGAGAGTACATCTGATTTTGCTTTAACAAGTCTCGTGTACTAGTTTCAGAGAAGGCAATTGTTTTTAAGGTTTTAAGATTATTTTTAATTTTACAGTTTTGTAAATAAATGCATCTGAAATATTTTTAAATATAAAAATATTTGAACAAAACCTTTTAAACGCAATTTAATTCCACCAGCTCATACTAGATTATACAAACGACAAGCCAGCCAACATAATATTAAAAACTAGACATTCCAATATTACATGAAAGGGAGAAGGGGAGACACATTGCAGATATGGACAACAAATTAAGCCTCATTCTCGGAAAACTGGGCTTAACGCATGTGCATAAAGTGTCATCCCAGATTAGCCTGTGCAGTGTGAAATTTTTCCACCAACACAGGCATTTAATTTAGAAGAGACCTCTTTTTAACACAAAATTAACAAAATCGCAGTGTGGTCCCTGATTAGCCTCTGCAACGAACATTTTAAATACGCACGCGCATTAAGCCCAGTTTTCCCAGAACGAGGTTGAATGGTAGGCCCATACTCTACCTAATATGGTGATTATGTCCCCATCCTGTATGTACTTAATCTCCACGAGCTCTACGTCATCTTCCGTGTTCTACACCATGAAATTTTTCCTACCCACTCATTACGACATCACAATTGCAGAATTATTTGACAAATGGTCCTCATGGTTTTTGACAAATGGTCCTCATGGTTTTCCGCAAACTTGCCTCTGTCAACCTCTTCAATGACTACTGAATGGCTATTGGGAATATCACTTCCTTCTACGATTTCTTCAAAGAGCTGGGTGCAATTTTCCGCATTGCTGTAACCAGCCACGAAACTGTTCTCCCAGATTAGCCTGTGCAAAATGCACAGACTAATGTAGGATGACACTTTACACACATCCATTTAGCCCAGTTATCACAGAAAGCGTCTCATGTTTCAGTATTTAGAGGACTGGGGGTTACCTACGGTCAAGTAGGTCGCCATGGCGTTGTGGATATGGTGTCAGTCTAGCGATTAGGAGATCATTAGATCGATTTCCACTGTGGTAACTTCCTATATATCTCTCCAAAATACATTACTTGCAAGATCTACCCAGCAAATGGACTTGTTTCCATAAGACTTCAGGTTTAAATGCAATCGAGCTAAAAGACATAGGTTTAAACTACCTGCGGTCGAGATGCAGCTTCCGATGTTTCTCAAGGTCAAGCGGCTCTCTGAAGGTCAGATTGCACGTGCTAAATTTTAACATGGAGCTGGTCACACGGTGTCGGTACAACTTTGAGTGAACTTGGCTTGACAGGTGTAACACTGGTGGCTGCGCTGTGAAATACAAAGCTGCCCTGTGATAAACAAGGCTGCACTGTGAAAAATACATGGCTGCATTGTAAAATACAAGCATGCACTGTGAAATACAAGGCTGTGCTGTGAAATACAATGCTGTACTGTGAAATACAATCAAAATGACACAGTTGTGGATATATCAATTTGTACCGTCTTTTTATATGGTATAGCGAGGATATTCTGTTAAATTGTGTTTGGTATTTCCTTGCAGATGTAAAACTGGTGGCTTCCCTGTGAAATCACCAAGGTCACAAGTGTGAAGATATGTGCCCACTCTGGAAAAACAGTGTTAAATGCAAGTGCTTAAAATGTGGTCTCAGATTAGTATGTGCATTCCGTACAGGCTTATAAGGGACCCCACTTTCCCCCTAATATTCTTACCAAGTGTCATGAAGATTGGACTACAAATGTGACTTCTATAGTGTCAATAAGATTTACAATAGTCAAAAAGGGTAAACTTCTCCGCCGACAGAGAGCGATGTTTTTCAACAAACAACAACCATTTTCGATCTCAGCTGAGATATCATTAGAACAAATATTCTTACAAAGTTAACAAGAGTGCCAAACTGTCACAAGATACGCCCGTTCAAAGGTTTTGGACACCATGCTCAATGCTTGAAATGCACTAAGTGACCTCGAGACCTAGTTATTGACCTGGCATGACCCATATTTGAACATGACCTAGATATCATTTAGATGTAACATTTGACTAAATTTGGTGAAGATCAGATGAAAACTACTTCAATTAGAGAGCGGACACCATGCTAAATGCTTGAAATGCACTATGTGACCTCGTGACCTCGTTTTTGACCCGGCATGACCCATATTCGAACTTTACCTACATATCATCTAGACACAACTTCTGACCAAATTAGGTGAAGATCAGGTGAAAACTACTTTAATTAGAGAGCGGACACCATGCTTAACCTTGAAATGCACTAAGTGACCCCGTGACCTATTTTTTGACCCGGCATGACCCATATTCGAACTTGACCTAGATATTGTCTAGACACAACTTCTGACCAAGTTTGGTGAAGATCAGATGAAAACTATTTGAATTAGAGAGCGGAAACTGCTGTGGACGCCGCCCGCCAAGGGTGAAACTATAATACGTCCCGTTTTTAAAACGGGCGTATAAAAATTGATTTTAGGTTGATGACAATGATAAACAGTTGCCTTTCTATAGTACCCATGCACAGTGAAAAACTCATGTACCTGTGGAAATCATGATTAGATTGAAGGAAAAATGAAACTTACCAATAAACATGTTGTTAAAAATAACTCGTTTCAAAAATCGCGAAAAAAATAAACCCGATGAAAATATCGCAAAATAAAACTGGATAAAAATATTGCATAAAAATATTGCATGTGTTAATCGGTTGCATGTCTCCAATCAAACCAGACTGATATATAATCTATATACTACCTCTGACCAAGTTTGGTGAATTCAACTTGAACTAGAGCTTTGTCACTGAATGTGACTTATACCCCCATACCACTTTGACGCAGGATAAAAAGTTGTTTAAAAGTTTCGGATGAATACAATTTGAATTAGAGTCCGGACAAAGTGGCGCCGTTGAAAATGCACTAATTGACCCTATGACCTAGTTCTTGACCCGACATGACCCATATTCGAACTTGACCTAGATATCAACTAGATGCAACTACTGACCAAGTTTGGTAAAGATCGGATGAATACAATTTGAATAAGAGTCCGGACAAAGTGGCGCTGTTGAAAATGGACTAATTGACCCTATGACCTAGTTTTTTACCTGGCATGACCCATATTCGAACTTGGCCTAGATATCAACTAGATGCAACTACTGACCAAGTTTGGTGAAGATAAGATTTATACAATTTGAATTAGAGTCCGGACAAAGTAAAATGCACTTATTGACCCTTTGACCTAGTTTTTGACCCAGCATGACCCATATTCGGACTTGACCTAGATATCAACTAGATGCAACTACTGACCAAGTTTGGTGAAGATCGGATGAATACAATTTGAATTAGAGTCCGGACAAAGTGGCGCCGTTGAAAATGCACTAATTGACCCTATGACCTAGTTTTTGACCCGGCATGACCCATATTCGAACTTGGCCTATATATCAACTAGATGCAACTGCTGACCAAGTTTGGTGAAGATCGGATGAATACAATTTGAAATAGAGTCCGGACAAAGTGGCCCCTTTGAAAATGCACTTATTGACCCTATGACCTAGTTTTTGACCCGGCATGACCCATATTCGAACTTGGCCTAGATATCAACTAGATGCAACTGCTGACCAAGTTTGGTGAAGATCGGATGAATACAATTTGAATTAGAGTCCGGACAAAGTGATGCCTTCCGCCCGCCGCCCGCCCGCCGCCCGCCCGCCCGCCAAGGGGTTTCACATAATACGTCCCGTATTTTATACGGGCGTATAAAAAGGGGGACTTCTGGAGTGCTACCAGGGTTTACTATAGCTAAATAGAGAAAACTGCCCTGCTCCCTTGTGGCCTTGTTTTTCAACAGACCAGAACCATTTTTCACACTTAGCGCAGATATCATAAGAACAAATTTTATGGCCAAGTTTCATAAAGATTGGACTATAAATGTGACTTCTGGAGTGTTTTTGACCTAACGTAAGCCATTTCATAAATACCAGACAATAAATATGGCCTCAACAGTGTTAACAAGGTAAATATTGACGTTGCACGACACACTTTTCACAACAGAAACAAAGGTGATCATTAAAGCTTACCATGAGCACATTTTGCTCAGCTGAGCTAAAAAATACTAAGCTATATTGAATTATTGATACATAAACAGTTCACTCTGAGTCTGTGATATCTGCTATTTGCTATTTGCACTCACCATGCATATTCACACAAGAGGGCCCAGATGGCCCTGAATCTCACACCTATTGTAGAAGACTTGAACTTCTGATATGGATTTAGACCCCACTTGTCCCAGAGTCAGACATAGCCTTGATTTTGTCAATATAAACATTCTGACCAATCTTGATCAAGACAGAGTAATAAATGTTGCCTCTAGAATGGTAATATTGGTCTTCTAAGATTTGATTTGGTGACCTAATTTTTGGAAGCACATGAACCTTTTTCAAACTCAGCCTAGATATTTTCTTGATAATCATTCTGATCAAGATTTATTAAGATTGAGTCATGAATGTTGCCCTTAGAGATTTTTCTAAAATTGAACATGTGGATTGTTTTTTACACATATGACCCACATTTAACATTGACTAGATAGTGTCAAGATAAACATTCTTTTCATCAAGTTTGAGTTATCCTAGTAACAATCTTTGAGTTTACGTAGTGACCTACTTTTGGACACACATGACTCATATTGATAATCGGCCTTGAAATTGTCAAGATTAGCATTCTGACCAAGTTTAATTGAGATTGAGTCATATATTTAGCCAAAAGAGTGCTCACAAGATTTTTCCAAGACTTTACCTAGTTATTCAGCATACGTAACCTTATCATGTAAAATTGTGATATGTAAATACATATGGCACAATTATTTGAATATTTAATAGACTGTTAGCCAATGGGGTATTTGAAGGATTGTAGTGTTATGAAAACCCATTTTCCATTATTTTGTTGTTTACTAAACTTAAAGACCGTGATTCAACAAATACTACAATTGATTTAAAATGATCATATGATACCATGAGACATTTCAGACTTGTTTATAGAATAAATAAATAAAATGAATAAACAGAAGGTCGCCGTGGTGTAATGGATATGGTGTCCGCCTAGCGACCGGGAGGTCACGGGTACAATCCCCACCGTGGGAGCGTTCTTTACATCTCCCCCAAAGACACCAAGTACTGGTTCTAGGCCCAAGAAACGGACTCGAGAGCTTTTATATAAGCCTAAGGCTTTCGATGCAATCGAGCTTAAATAAAAATGTTTAAACTAAACTATAGAATAAACAGTCTGGTGTCAGGTGATGGTAATAAACAATTACATCTGACAGTAGTAAAGAATTACAGTTCATTGGTAATTAAAACTATCCATTTAAGAGCTGTGGAAACATTACCAAACCAACAATATACATCACTCATTTGATCAATTTTTATATGCAATTTAGCTTGATTTGATAAATGCAAAAATGCTTACCTCTGTTTTTTTCATGTGTATTTTATTAAACACGTTTGATAATATGTGTAGTTCAAACAGCTCTAGCAGTAAGTTAGTAATGAGAAAGCACAACTGTTAAATGGATATACAAGTCATATAATCATATTGTAAATTTGCTACTTAAAAATAAAAAATAGTGTCTCCTATACACAAACAACTAAGCACTGCTTTGCAATAGTCTGCTGACTGTTAATGTGAAATTCAAATACTGATTTTAATATTCCATGCGATTCCTAGAAAACAATAAGGTAAATGTGAGCTTTAATATAACTTAATTTCGTAAAACTTAGTGAAAGGTAAAGGATAAATAACATGTTTAAAATACTTCATTACACGTATAATTGTCATAAACAAAAATTGAATATAAAAACAATGATGAAAGAAATCCGTACAAAACATGAATTGTTACTATATGATACTAAATATTTCTTTGAACAGAACTCATCTTTACAGTTAATGAATACAATGAAAAAGCAAAACTCTCCTAAATTGCATCCTACAATTCATTTTACTTTGCATAACAATTATTGTAGAGACTATATGATATATGAATCGGGCGTTGACCGTTCATACATATGGGAATTTAGACATAAAATTACATAAGAATGCCACATATGGATACGTCTCAAAAAAAATTGCCACGCGACATATATTTTCGCGATGCTATTTATGGCCTTGAACAAATCAAAAACACTCTGACATATGCTAAATTACATGTAAATACATACCTCAGGAAAAGTTATATCAATGACATCATAATTGTGTAGCGAATCGCACTAAATATTCTCGCATTATTTGTTTTTCTTCGCAACCGTTCCAGAATTAAGTCATTAATCAATTATCTCCCCTGAATGCTCTTCTTCAGTGGGTATAAGCCGAAGACTGGTTCACTCCATATAGTGACAGTCTTTACCAAACACAATTTAGGTGAACATAACCCGTCTTTAATATATTGCCGAATCTCAGATTTCTGTCGAATTTATTTGCTTTGATCTTTTCGATATCTTATTTTTATTATTATCCTGACAAATCACAAACGCTTGTTAAAAAATTATTTGTTTTAAACATTATAGTTGGCATCTCTATTCTTCCAGTATTCTCGCGGTATTTCAATAACGACACCCTACTGTTTATTTGTCAGAATATGTGACGCATTTTCCATTCGCTCTCAGAAAGCATTTATACATAGATGGTGACGTCACTTCGTTATTGTCAGTAAGACCGGTGTGTACACAATGTCTCAGAAAGAAGTTTTACGTGTGATCATGAGCAATATTCTGGTAAGTTGTCGTTGTTATCCACCAGGAACACATTTATTCACAAAATTTAAAGATATTCCGATCTAACTTTTTAGTCTTTTAGCTTTTACTTTTAACGTATTTACACCTCGTCTGCTCGCACTTTACCGATATCCCGAAAGGTTACATATCACTATAATTAGTTTAGGCCTAAAACCACAAAATCCGATACCGTTGGATTTTCGTACCACAATCTTACGTAAAAAAATCTTCCAGATTCGAAATCAACAAAAAACAAGACATTTATAAATTGTCTACATTAATGCCATTATTGACCAAATTTTAAGATATTTGTTGGTTTTCCGTTTTTAGAAGCTGTTCTGCGAAGGCAAGAGCTGGGCATCATACAAGCCATTCTATCCAGCAAAACTGACAGTTTTGGTTTACAGAAATCAACAAAAGAGGGATTCATGAACAATCAAATTTCCAAGCTATACACACAGTTATTATCTGTGGTGACTTTTATTGGTTCTGTTTGTTTACTTGGATGGAACATGTGTGAACTTTTATAGAACAGAGCTCCAGATAAGGGTCGTATTTTCGTAATTACGAATTATTTTCAAGTCCGTTACGTATTTATTTTAATTATACCATTAAGAATTACAAAATCAAGTTACGAATATTATTTTTACATCGGTTCGTATCGATTTTTATTGAGTTCTTTTCGCGTATTAAAGATCTTCGCGATGCTTATATAGAATGGTTATCAGGTTTGTTTAACAAAGCGCATTTTCTCCAATAAAAGCGGCGTAGACAGTCTATCTGTCAAAAACAATGGCGGCGCCCAGAGAGCGTCCTGAAAAACTGCAAAGCGTCCAAAAACACGCTTTTAACATATAATACGCAAAGTGAGCCGAAGGTAAATGTTTGGAAAGACATAATAGAAAAGATCTTATACGATGTTGTATGTTCAGTTGCCGACACAGTCGGAAAAGCTAAACAAAAACGGGACACGACGGGTCCAAACTTTAACACAAAAAAAACATTGAACGAGTGGAAGGGACAAGTCCCGTGGCTAATTGTTGAAAAGATTGAAGGGGAGACCCGTTTTAAATGTGAAATATGTAAAAATTCATCTAAGGCATACAATCTAAACACAGTTTGGCCATATGAAGGTATTGGAAAAATAAAATTGTATAATACTGAAAAGACACTGTTGAACTCGTATAAATAAAGTTGCTAGTATGTTTATTTTGATTTTTTTGCATGAAAATAACCATTATTATTTATTTTTAGGTCATTAAGAAAAAATAAGAATTATTTTCCAAAACTTAGTAGTAACGTTTAGAATAAAATTTCAGAGTTAAGAATTCTTTTTGAAAATCTGGTAGTAATTTAAGAATTTCACAAAACCTTATCTGGAGCTCTGATAGAACTTTGAAAAGTCTATATATGTCTATCTATAAACAAAAATCAGCTATTGTATAATAAGATCAGATGTGCAAACAATGTCAAAGGGTTGTTAAATTAACAATTTGAAGGCAATTATGCTGAAAAAATATGAAAGTTCCCATGCAAATTTTGTCTGTATATCGACAAGTGTCTGCCGATAATTGTCAAACTAGTAATACAAAACTTACCACAAGTATGTAAAAGCACTAAGTACCTGTGATCATTTTTAGTAAGATAGTGTAATTCTAAACAGTAGCAAATAGCTTGTTTAGTAAATGCATAATGCAAATAATATCATTTCCGTTCTATTGTGTAATTAATAAATTGGTTGTTACTTGTTAATCCATGATAAATGTTTTATGGCTAGTACAAAACCAGCAATGTTAATTTTGTAAAAGGTAATACAATAACACCACTTTGTAATTCCATACACGTAAATATTCTTGAAATGTAGGTTGATGACAGTGTTTTAGTTTTACTCATTTTGTAACTATTATTTTATGTGCAAATAAATGATGTGAAGTGTTTTGTATCTCCACACAATACCACATACCTTTTTATATATGTTCTGTGTTATGTGTTATTTGAATGTTTAAATAAAAAAATATGGATGATATAACATGATGCATTCTAATATTTGCATTCAAATTGTAACTATAGAGTTAAGTGTATGCAGTTTAGACTGTGATTTTAGAATTGCTACAAAATGGCTAGTTTTTTAGTGGCGACAAAATTTAAACTATTTAACAATAGTTTGCGAAAGAAAATTAAAAACTTGCAAGATACCTGTATTTACTAAATATTTTAATTGCGAATCAAGTATGTTGTTATGCTGTTACACATAATTATACAGTTATAATAAATAAGAAGACAATTAGTGGTGTTAACGTTTCCCAACAGTAGAAATCATTCTTCTGATGAAGTCAGTGATATACAGACGAAAGCTCCAGGTATGGCTTTCAATACGTAGTGTGTGTTATTTGACAGTCTAAAACTTATTGGATTAAAAAAAAATCCTGTCAAATTTGTCAATCAAAATTGATTTGACACATCACATGATTTTGATTATGTTAAATCAGTGTACTGTATGCTAAATGCAACTGCTTTAGCAAGCTGTCAAATTGAATTGAGACATTTGATGAAGCAAACTGTTTCCTGGGTAGGACCAGTATTTAGTGTCTATATGACGTACCATGACGTCGAAAGTCTACAAGACCTACTAAGTAGAACGAGAAATGTACTTCGACGTACAATTTTCACCGACCCTTGAGTGTTAGCCAATCAGAAGACACCTTACGTCTGTTGCTTTTAGAGATTTTTGATATTGAACATTTTTATTATTATTATTATTATTTATACTGAATTATGTAACTATCGACCGCTTTCTCATAGATATTGTGCGTATTTATTAAACATTATTATTATTATAATTTATACCAAATTATGCGACTATCGACCGCAAACTCATAGATATTGTGCGTATTTATTGACCTGGCGTGGCGGAATTAACCTATGACTTATGCAAGTTATGGTTATCACAAAATACGACCAACGGGGAGTTCATAATACATTATTTATCCCATTAATGCTTGGTAACTGGTTACCGTTGGGAATTTCCTACACAGTAATGCGCTGGACGGTCGTGATACTCCGCCCCGCATGATCATTTCATACACACAATATGCTGAATAATTTTAATTTTTAAAAAGGTAACAATTGAATCTTCTTCAAATTTGTATATAATCTATTTCAATGCATTAAATACTTGAAACTTCTATGTGTTGTTTTTTTGCCATTCTGATATTTTTATTCATTTTGTCCTCAACTAAAAAGAGATTTTAAACATTTATTATGAATAAATCTGAACGAAAAGAGGCTCAAGAGATTAGTGTTTTGATTGGCTGTTCAGAAAATGTGTACGTAGAAGTACAAACATGTATGTCAAAGTACAAATTGTACTTTGACGTACAAAGATATTCTTCGAAGTGTATTTTATATTCATGTCGACGTACAATTATTGTACTTCGACGTACATTTCTCTTTTTAACGTGTAGGTCTTCTTGACTTTCAACCAAAATGGTACCCCATAGTATGTCTTTAGGGTTATCTAAAGAATGCTTCCACTTTAAGGATCAATACAGAGACCTCCCAGTGACTAAGCCAGTTAGCAGACACCCCATCCACTATACCACAGACACCGAACCAGCTATAAATTCTTGTGGCTAGAAAAAAAAAGATGCTAGATCTTTAAGCTTGGAACATGTAACTCGTTTCAAGATTGATTATTTGGGATGCATAACTTAATTATTTCAACAATTATCATATTTTGAACACAATCATATATCCATATATTTATTAAAAATACATGGTTATAAAAAAAACTTAAAAAGCTTTTGCCCTTAAATTAGGTAGCACCTATAATCATATAACACCGTATTAATACATCGGACAAATTATTGAATAGACAATCACATTTGACTTAACTTCATTTAACAATTATTTATAATAATGACGAAAATCTATACATTTTAACCGAAGTAATAACACAAGCAACACCAGTATTCGTTATTTAGTATTACGTACGGTATTTCCACAGGTAAATAGATTAGATAGCACTAAAATTAAATCAAACATGAATACACAAAGATCTGACATACCATCAAAATTAACAATCAATTAAGTTTATATCGTTTTAACTTATTTGATTTTAAGACACAAAAATAATACATATCACAATTATTTCCATGCACTGTCCAGTTTTTCATAACAATATGAATTTTTGTAGTTTATTGCTTTGAATTATGTTTTCCATCCTTTTAAAACAATTCATTTGTAAATTGATATTGGTAGCGAGATATATTTCGTCAAAAAAAATTGACGTCATTTCACTATAAGCAGTGAACATTATCGATCATTTTCACTGTTAATTTTCACTTTTTGAAACAGTGAAATTATCCGTTTTAATTCACTGGTATTTCTCTATAAAACACCGGAAAGCACAAAAAGTCTGGGTATCTTTGGAATAACTATAAGGAATATTATGCTTTATACATACTTATTTTAAAGTCAATAGTTTATTTAAATATGCGTATTGCAGATATAATGTTTTTAAATGATAGACTTAATACTTGCACCAGAAATAATTGACTCAACAATAATGCCCTTCCTTTGCCAAGTGATGCCTTGGCTTATTTTCCTACTGTTAAATAGTTGTTATTGGTGTTAAATAATTCACTAATAGTAATCATGCCAGAATGCTCTGACTATGTCAGTGAGTACATGTATTTACTGAGAGAATGTAATTGATGTGTTTGCCATGGGGTTTCAGCAAATAATCAGTAATTCCTACTGGTACATGTTTCATTGTAAGAAAAATATTACTGTGTTAAGTAAAAAAGATAGCTGGTGGGAATAAGATTAAACTACATATATGTCTTTATGAACATAATGATTATGTAGAGAATTTACCACATTGATTCCAATCTCTTTTACAGTAAAAAAAAGTGTGCAGTGAGTCCGTCAAGTGATAAGATATTTGTCACCAATTATGACCAGAACAATGTCCTAACCCTGGCCAGAGATGGAACAGTTCTCCACAACTTTACTGACCTAGACATGAATGACAACATTTAAGTCATGCATGTACATGTCATTTGCAAGGTGTAAGT
The DNA here is from genome assembly GCF_020536995.1 of Dreissena polymorpha. Lineage (NCBI taxonomy): Eukaryota > Metazoa > Mollusca > Bivalvia > Myida > Dreissenidae > Dreissena > Dreissena polymorpha. The sequence goes on from NC_068364.1 coordinate 39,256,198, forward strand.
CAAGATTAAAACAATACACTGAAATGACAATTCAAATGATAAATAATCATAAGAGCAATACAATAAATACAATACAATTACTGACTCTGGTGATATCATGCTTTCAAGGTTTGGGGCAACAATAAATCATCCAGAGAAGGCGCTGTCAGTTGCTATAACACGTTGTCAACCAGTATAAGGCGAAATCAGTCTTTATAACACATTGTCAACCAGTATAAGCCGCTGTCAGTCGCGATAACACGTCGTCAACCAGTATAAGACGCTGTCAGTCGCTATAACAAGTTGTCAACCAGTATAAGTCGCTGTCATTCGCTATAACACGTTGTCAACCAGTATAAGGCGCTGACAGTCGCTATAAAACGTTGTCAACCAGTATAAGGCGCTGTCAGTCGCTATAACACGTTGTCAACCAGAATAAGGCGCTGTCAGTCGCTGTAACACGTTGTCAACCAGTAAAGGCGCTGTCAGTCGTTATAACACGTTGTCAACCAGTATAAGGCGCTGTCAGTCGCTATGACACGTTGTCAACCAGTATAAGGCGCTGTCAGCCGCTGTAACACGTTGTCAACCAGTATAAGGCGTTGTCAGTCGCTATAACACGTTGTCAACCAGTATAAGGCGCTGTCAGTTGCTATAACACGTTGTCAACCAGTATAAGGCGCTATTAGTCTTTATAACACGTTGTCAACCAGTAAAAGCCGCTGTCAGTTTTTATAACACGTTGTCATCCAGTATAAGGCGCTGTCAGTCGCTATAACAAGTTGTCAACCAGTATAAGGCGCTGTCAGTCGCTATTACACGTTGTCAACCAGTATAAGGCGTTGTCAGTCGCTATAACACGTTGTCAACCAGTATAAGGCGCTGTCAGTCGCTATAACACGTTGTCAACCAGTATAAGGCGCTGTCATTCGCTATAACACGGTGTCAACCAGTATAAGGCGCTGTCAGTCCCTATAACACGTTGTCAATCAGTATAAGGCGCTGTCAGTCGCTATAGCACGTTGTCAACCAGTATAAGGCGCTGTCAGTCGCTATAACACGTTGTCAACCAGTATAAGGCGCTATCAGTCTTTATAACACGTTGTCAACCAGTATAAGGCGCTGTCAGTCCATATAACACGTTGTCAACCAGTATAAGGCGCTGTCAGTCGCTATAACAAGTTGTCAACCAGTATAAGGCGCTGTCAGTCGCTATAACACGTTGTCAACCAGTATAAGGCGCTGTTTGTCGCTTTAACACGTTGTCAACCAGTATAAGTCGCTGTCAGTCGCTATAACACGTTGTCAACCAGTATAAGGCGCTGTCAGTCGTTATAACACGTTGTCAACCAGTATAAGGCGCTGTCAGCCGCTATAACACGTAGTCAACCAGTATAAGGCATTGTCAGTCATGCTGTCAGTCGTTATAACACGTTGTCAACCAGTATAAGGCGCTGTCAGCCGCTATAACACGTAGTCAACCAGTATAAGGCGTTGTCAGTCGCTATAACACGTTGTCAACCAGTATAAGGCGCTGTCAGTCGCTATAACACGTTGTTAACCAGTATAAGGCGATGTCAGTTTTTTTTATAACACGTTGTCAACCAGTATAAGGCGCTGTCAGTTGCTATAACACGTTGTCAACCAGTATAAGGCGCTATCAGTCTTTATAACACGTTGTCAACCAGTATAAGCCGCTGTCAGTTTTTATAACACGGTGTCAACCAGTGTAAGGCGCTGTCAGTCGCTATAACAAGTTGTCAACCAGTATAAGGCGCTTTCAGTCGCTATAACACGTTGTCAACCAGTATAAGGCGTTGTCAGTCGCTATAACACGTTGTCAACCAGTATAAGGCGCTGTCAGTCGCTTTAACACGTTGTCAACCAGTATAAGGCGCTGTCAGTCGCTATAACACGGTGTCAACCAGTATAAGGCGCTGTCAGTCCCTATAACACGTTGTCAACCAGTATAAGGCGCTGTCAGTCGCTATAGCACGTTGTCAACCAGTATAAGGCGCTGTCAGTCGCTATAACACGTTGTCAACCAGTATAAGGCGCTGTCAGTACCCATAACACGTTGTCAACCAGTATAAGGCGCTGTCAGTCGCTATAACACGTTGTCAACCAGTATAAGGCGCTGACAGTCGCTATAACACGTTGTCAACCAGTATAAGGCGCTGTCAGTCTTTATAACATGTTGTCAACCAGTATAAGGCGCTGTCAGTCGCTATAACACGTTGTTAACCAGTATAAGGCGCTGTCAGTCTTTATAACACGTTGTCAACCAGTAAAAGGCGCTGTCAGTCGCTATAACACGTTTTCAACCAGTATAAGGCGCTGTCAGTCGCTATAACACGTTGTCAACCAGTATAAGGCGCTGTCAGTCGCTATAACAAGTTGTCAACCAGTATAAGGCGCTGTCAGTCGCTATAACACGTTGTCAACCAGTATAAGGCGCTGTCAGTCGCTATAACACGTTGTCAACCAGTATAAGGCGCTGTCAGTCGCTATAACACGTTATCAACCAGTATAAGGCGCTGTCAGTCTTTATAACACGTTGTCAACTAGTATAAGGCGCTGTCAGTCTTTATAACACGTTTGAAAGGAACCAGTGACTAAGAACTAGAACTTGCGTGTTTTGCGCTGTTTTGATTTTGAGGGAAAATTAGTATGTGCCAAGATTTTTTGTAACTGGTGAAATCGCTCGCTTCCCATGCTTCCAGAGAACACTGCTTACAGATATCAGCTTAAAACCTTTACCGCTACGATACGCATGTTGATACATTTGTAGTCCCATTAAATATCAAACTCAACCCTTAACCACATAGATACGTTTTGTTACGCATTTGTAGTCCCTTAAAGGGATCTTTTCACGCTTTGGTAAATTGACAAAATTGAAAAAAGTTGTTTCAGATTCGCAAATTTTCGTTTTAGTTATGATATTTGTGAGGAAACAGTAATACTGAACATTTACCATGGTCTAATATAGCCATTATATGCATCTTTTGACGATTTTAAAACCTAAAAATTATAAAGCGTTGCAACGCGAAACGATTTGGAGAGTTCTGTTTTTGTCGTTAAATTTTGTGAAACTACGAAGATTGCTTATATAAGGTATAAAATACTTCATGTATATGTACTCGGCGGAATAGCTCAGTAGGCTAAAGCGTTTTTACTTCAGGACTCTGGCAGGACTCCAGGGGTCACTGGTTCGAAACCTGGTCCGGGCAATGTTCTTTTCCTTTTTTTAATTTTATTCTTGATTTTTTTCCTGGAGCTTTTACGATCCAATGTTTACATTTATCGATATAAAGCATTTAATGAATAAGTTAAAAAATGCCAAAATCTGTGAAAAGGCCCCTTTAAAGGCTTCAACTGGTTTTCTACTGGTTGCATATAATCATTTTCACTTTGCTTTTGAGTATGAGAAGGTCAACGAAGCACATTGGTTTGCTTTTTAGACTGTCTTGTGTCTTTTTTGCCCTGGTTTTCAATAGGGCATTTATTGCAACTGTAACTTAAAGTGTGTTCGCAAGTTTAGAAAAATCCAGACCTCGTGAATTTATATATTAGTTGGTTTGAAATCTTCAGGGAAATAATAGTGTTCATATTTTCATAAATAACATATTTCTGTGGTACATGATATTTGTCAGAAGGCCTTTCATAAAGCAGGAACAAAATAATAGTTTTTCTAATAACAATCATAACCATATCACGACAAAAATCTTTAGAAATGGTGTACTGTTATAATGTTGATTCTTTATAAATCGGCCATTTCTAAAAATTACATATTCGATACAAACAACAATAAAGTCATTTAGCAGTAACTCTTTAACAAAAGCTCATGGTTATGTTTTAATGACGTTATAAACATAAATACAGTGTCCAACCAATACAGTTGATAAATTTAAACAGTCTATCTCAACAAACACATTCACTTTCTGACATTTAATTGCCACTTCAAACGTCGTTGCACATATGGGCCTCCTTCTGGGAAAATTGTGCTTAATGCATGTTCATAGTGTTGCCCCAGATTAGCCTGTACAGTCTGCATAGGCAGAGACAACAATTCTCGATTTTATGGAATTTAACGCTTAAATGCAGAAATGTCTAACTGAACATTCTGTTTAGGCAGAGAGTGTCGTCCCTGATAAGCCTGTGCAGACACTACAGGTTAATCAGGAAAGAAACTCTTAAGACACATGCATTTAGCCCAATTCTCCCAGAACAAGACTTAAATATAAACACCTGCTATAACTGCTACAACCGTTTGAAAACAGAACATCTAAAATATTAGTTATTGAAAACATAGCATGGATAAGTTTATGATTTCTTCTATGAAAAGTAACGCAAAGAGAAGAAAATAAAGTTATAAATACAATAGTTCTTCAAATGATAATTTTATATTGATGATTAAATTAATCTAAATTCTAAGTGTTTCAAAATTATGTTGCCGGCGCAGCCTCTGTTGAATTTGTTTTAGTTGCAATAATTGGTTCTGAAGTTTGGGGTGCTAAAACTGGGTTCGCTGAGAGTGATGTCCCTTGAACTGAGCTGAATTGTGCCCCTTTTGTTGCCTGGAGTTGTGGCCCCTGACTTGATGAAATGGTGGGAATCATAGGCCCTGAAACACCAAACAGAAAATAAGTACCAGAGAGTTCAACTGAACCAGAATCCTGATTTTTATTGCCAGCATTTTGTAATGTTCTCACTTTTGAATTCTTCAAATTTCTGCCCAGCATCATTTTGATGCAAATGGTATCTACAAGCTCATTCCAAAATAAATTTGATTTCATACAAATTGTGTTTTTGAATGGGGTTAACATAAGTTTATGCAAAACAACATTTATAGGCTATTGCACTTTTAAAAATGCGGAAACAAAATTATAATTTACATGAGAGCCTCTGAGTGGGAAACCCGGGTTTAATGCATGTGCTTAAAGTGTAGTCCAAGATTAGCCTAAGCAGTCTGCACACGCTTATCAGGGACAACACTTCCTTCCTTTATTTGCTCACCGGAGGACAAAATGCTCATGGTGACATTTTGTGAGCGCCTTTTATTTGCTCACCGGAGGACAACATGCTCATGGTGAGATTTTGTGAGGGCCTTTGGTCCGTTGTGCAGCCATTACTACACAATGTTGACAATATTGACAATCAAATGACAGAGGTTTCAAAGATTACATACCCATCAGGGCTGGCCCTGCCATGGAAAATTTTGGTAACGTTGAAGGAACAGCCGAGAGGCCCATTGCTGGCATTGATGAGGATGCTCCTGACAAGGTTACACCCGGCAACGACCCAGACATTCCGGGTAAATTCATTCCGGACATGCTCAGTGGCATGGTGAAAGCTGGTAACTGCCCCATTCCCGCTGGAATACACAAGTTTTATTAAATTTAACTTCATTAAAGCTGAAAATGATTTTTAAAGAGCCAACACATCACCAGATTGAAAGTTGTTTGAGATATTGTCAAGATAAACATACTGACCAAGTTTCATCAAGATGTTATTTGATGCAGCATCGCTGAATTGAAGTACTAGTATAATGTGGTACATTCATGGACAATTCAGACATGCCTAGTACTGTTAATTCATTTATTTTTGTTAAAATGAAATTTTGTGGATTCACAAAATCTGGCATTTTTGTTTGACCTTACATTAGTGGATTTTTGTTAATGTCTTATAAGAATTTGGACTTTATTTGAACATTTGATTTCCATGGTTGAGGCACATGAAAATAATCATCAGAAATCAGTGTCTGATAAATACTGGTATGAATAACATAAATGAGCCTTGCTCAGGGAAAACAGGGTTTAATGCATGTGTGCTTAAAATGTTGTCCTATATAAGCAGGGTTGTCATTATGATTGTAAACAAAGGATTATTTTGGAGTAGTAACCGATTCGGCCGGGGGTCAAGGGGGTCGCCTAGGCCCCTTTGTAGGTCCAGGGCAAGGCCCTTGTAGGGGGGTCAGGGGGGCAAACCCCCCAACCGAAAACGAATTCTAGACATTTTAGGGACAAAAAACTGCTATTCTCAGAGCATAGCAAGAGCTGTCTCCATCGGAAGACATATGCCCCCAAAAAACGCTTTTTCGAAACCTAAAAGCAGATTTTGAAACCTAAACGCGGACCCTAAGTTCAAGGTCAAGGGGGGCAAATTTGTGTGCGTAATGAAAGGCCTTTTTCATATACACATGCATACCAATTATGAAAGTTACATGTACATCTGAAGCGACATAGAAGTTAGGAGTATTTTTCGAGCGGAAACGCAATTTTCTTGGTAACGTTGAAGGAACGCCCGAGACAACGTGTTATAGCGACTGACAGCGCCTTATACTGGTTGACAACGTGTTATAGCGACTGACAGCGCCTTATACTGGTTGACAACGTGTTATAGCGACTGACAGCGCCTTATACTGGTTGACAACGTGTTATAGCGACTGACAGCGCCTTATACTGGTTGACAACGTTTAATAGCGACTGACAACGCCTTATACTGGTTGAAAACGTGTTATAGCGACTGACAGCGCCTTTTACGGGTTGACAACGTGTTATAGCGACTGACAACGCCTTATACTGGTTGACAACGTGTTAAAGCGACTGACAACGCCTTGTACTGGTTGACAACGTGTTATAGCGACTGACAGCGCCTTATACTGGTTGACAACGTGTTATAGCGACTGACAACGCCTTGTACTGGTTGACAACGTGTTATAGCGACTGACAGCGCCTTATACTGGTTGACAACGTGTTATAAAGACTGGCAGCGCTTTATACTGGTTTACAACGTGTTATAGCGACTGACAGCGCCTTATACTGGTTGACAACGTGTTATAGCGACTGACAACGCCTTATACTGGTTGACAACGTGTTATAGCGATTGACAGCGCCTTATACTGGTTGACAACGTGTTATAAAGACTGACAGCGCCTTATACTGGTTGGCAATGTGTTATAGCGACTGACAGCGCCTTATACTGGTTGACAACTTGTTATAGCGACTGACAGCGCCGAATAATGACTGACAACATTTTATAGCTACTGACAATGTCTAATTACGGCTGTCCACGTACTAGTATTATAGCGACTGACAATGCCTTATAATGACTGACCACGTTTTATAGCGACTGACAACGCATAATAATGGCAACCTTTTTCCCACAACTCCATTATTATAAAAAGGCAAGCTGTTTATGGTTACATTTAACTTTTATTTAAACTTAAAGTGTGACCCTTACATTTGAGGTTTGGAGATGGACGATACACGCGAAGCGCCGTTTTCTGATGGTGGTCATTTAAAGGGACCGTCAACCGCGATTGACGAAAAAAGAAAAGTTCTAAAATACCGTATTTTTTCAATTAAAACCGTATTTTTTTACAATTATTAGTTTATATAGATTAAAATATCACGACTGGCATGTAACGAGAATCCTCTGCGAATGCCTTATTAAATAACTAAGGACAGAATAATTGAATTGTTTTTAAGAAAGATTAGCGTATTATTTCGACACTCAACATGGTTATACTGAAAATATGAAAATTAATACACACATCAGTGTATTAATATTACAGACACTCACTTGTTGTTATCAATATTGCCTTGAGCTAAGCGAAAAGACTTTTCAAACACAAAAGTGCGAACGAACTTACACTATTATTTAAGGGCAAACTGTATCCGATAATTAATTCCAAAATCTTGATCCGAGAAACTAAATGACTGATGGACTGAGTGAGTGACTGTGTGATTGAGTGACTGACTGAGTGAGTGACTGACTGTAAGTGAGGGAGTGAGTGATTGAGTGAGTGACTGACTGAGTGACTAAATGAGTGATTAGTATGCGTCTATTTAAAATGTATTCTTTTCTTTTAAGGCATTATTCCCGCGAATATATCTATTCATACGACACACGAACACCATGTTAGTGTTCATGTGTCGTATGAATAGATATCGTTGCGGGAAATTAAAATGGAATTAAATATGCAAAACAATAATAAAAACGAACATTTTGGTATCTACAGACATCTATTTTACCATACCTGGCGCTGAAATTTCGGCAATTGCCACAAGGAACACTGATTTTTAATTGATTAAGTTTATTTTACGAAATAGTGTACGAAATTTTCGTTGATTTTGAGTAGTAATGTTACTTTAAAAGGTTGCTGCATTCTTATCGAACGGCACCATTTAACATCAATAATTCTTTAACGATTCAATATATCGGAAAAGTAGCACCGGAATCGGGTTCAGGTAGACAAAATCACATCGATTGGACTATCTGATTGTTTTATTTCACTGGATTTTAAGGTATACTGGATTTTGAGCTTCTGTTAAAAGTGTGCTGCATTCTTATCGAATTTTACCATTTAAACTCAATAATTCTTTTTCGGATCAAGATATCGGAAAATTAACAACGGATTCGGATTCAGCGAGTCAAATTCATATAGATTTCACTATCTTATTGTTTGATTTCGATGGAGCGAACGAAAGAGCGAGCGAGCGTATTTCAATTGTGCACGTAAATGGGACGTTCTATGAAAAGGGTGCTTAATGCAAAATATGTTTTGATTATTAACTTTTTTCTTTTTTTTTTTCTTTTTTTCCCAAACTTTTAAACAACACTATAAACTGTTTATGTTTTATTAAAAAACAACAAAAAAAATTTTTTTGGATTATAAAATACATATGTATTTTTTCATTATTGATTTAAAAAAAATGGATAACGTTTGAACGGCTTTAGATATTTTAAAAATTCCAACGAATTCGTGATCAGCGTGGTCATAGGCATATAGATTTAAACATCTGTTTGTTTAATTATAAAGTTTTTTTGTTTTTTTACTTTCAAACAAGGTTATGGTTCAAATGTTACGGACATAACATTCCGCATATATCGCTTCAATATCATGTTCTTAATTCTATCAAACAGTTTTGCATTATAAAAAACGTAAACACTATAGTAAAGAAACTAAATTACTCGCGTTATGTCAAAAATGAGTCTGGAATTGAACCCGGATCGCCTTGGTGAGAAGCGTGTATACCAACCACTGCGCTGAAAGGACATGCACATGCGTAGCCCTTTTTTGCCATAGCGAGGCTCATTTTGTCTTTCAAATGAATTGTGCTGATGCAGTACTTACTGGTAAGCATTTCGTGACAGCTGAGATATAGATATAATAAGGTCGCATGAAAGGAAAACATGGCTTAATGCATGAGCGGTTTGCACAGAATAATCTCGGACGACGCTTTACGCACATGCATAAAGCCCGGTTTTCCCCATTATGCGACTCATATCTAATGCAGGTGTTTCGAGTTTCAAATAACTCGGAAAGCGAAATAGGTTTGCCGATTGGTTTCCATGGGTGAATCTTGGCCCGATGTTCTACAACGCGGTCGTTAGTTACGAATCTCTGACGACATTATCAGTGTGTTCTTTAAAACAGCAACCGGCACTGATTGCTATTAACATCGTTGATTATACACTGATTTGATACACAGGACAAAATGCTCGTTACACTCTGGGAAAATGAGAAAACCCACGTCGGGTCCAGCGGCATAACAGTGACCAGCCATGCAGCCTCAAACTGTATGCGGAGCTCAGTCTTAATAGTAACCAGTCAGGCAGCCTCAATCTGTATATATAATTTGGGGCTGCTTGGCTGGTCAAGATTATATCGGATGTCATTCCTACGCAGTAATCGCTTAGTTCCCGATTCCCTACAGGGCTCTCGTAATGGAACGGCCAACGTGTAAGGCATTTTTCCTGTCATGCCTTTACATCAGAGTGTGCAAGACTAGTACTAGTATCAGGTAAAAGATGAATGTCTTATTCCAAACGTTGTAATAACAAATGTGTGTCGTGCAACTTTGAAGAAAATTGCCATAATGCTAGAGCCCTCGTGGTTTCGGCAGTGACATTTCGACAAAAACACAATACTTCAATAAACGCGCCCCAAACGTTATCTTTCAACGAAGCCCCCAATGAAAGCACAAATGTTGCAGAACTAGCATACAGTAAAAAAAGACTCAAAACGAAAGGGACGATCGCGAAATGGCTTTTCGTACAAGAGAAAGAGACCTCTTGATAAATAGGCACTACTTTTCACAATCACCACGTGCTGAAGGAGATATATGTACATGTATGTATATATGTCTGTGTGTTTTACCAAAATTTACATACTAAACGCACCATACGCGCATGCCCAGACACTAAGGCGTACGTTGCATGCCAATGGTGCAACTAGTACTCGCATTTTACTGCATATTGCATTTAACATACATTTATGCATTTTATGCACATTATGTCTCCTTTCAGTTACCAATAATTAAACAGGCAACACAAACTCATGTTGGAACTACTTTCCATAATTGCTTGCCTTTGGCTTAAAGTTTCACTTTCATTTCTAATTTCAATTTCATTCGGATCTCTGCCGGGTACCAAACAAAACACAGGCAATCCAATCCCGTGTTTTCACCTAGAAAAGCAGCCAATGGCAGCAACTGTTACAAGAGCCTGTAGGCGTTTGCATGAAAATTGCCGACTTTCATCATTTGTGGAAAAAGATGTGATGTTTGAAGAAATTAAAGACGTGATACGGATAATCGACATTCATTTGTGCCGGTAAACGCCTTTCTCCCATCTTCTTCAATTGATGGCATACTATAGTTCATCGCTGAAGGGTACCAATTATTGCCAACTATTGTAACTCAAACGGATGCACTAATACACGCGCTAGTTCTTCTTGAATGCTTTGGGTCAGTAGCTGCCTGTGAGTTGAATTATTTGCAACTAAAACAAACATTGCAAATCGTTTATTTATTTAAAGCGATATTATGGGAATCTAACAGTTTATAGGTGTCTATCGCAATCGTTGCTTATTTTTCGTGTTTTCACTTCAAATACACTTATATTTGTTAATGCAGCATCACCATACTAAAACAACAGCATACTAAAATAGAGAAAAATAATGCATTGGAATATCAATCATACGTTCGTCCCACGTTTCTCACCACGGCCAATCAACTGATGAAGGCAAGCGCAAGCCACTCGTATTCTAATGGAGTCCTCACAACAAACATGTCTTTCCAATATCAGGAGCACACAGGAAATCATTTTAAACTAACTAACAACTGAGCACCTGCCGAGGCCGAAGGCCGAAGACGGTTATTCGCGAAGCGAATATTCTGTGTCACCAGGTGGCCATTTTAGAGGGACCGTAGGTCCCGAGAGTTTAAGATTCTCAAATCCGCACTATCAAAGGCAAACCAGATCAATGTATTCAATAATTCCAGATCCGGGCCTGTGTCAAGCATGAATTTAGTAATCCGTATCTGGAAAACCTTTGTATAGTGTTCACCCCTTAACCAATAGGCACCAGCACAAACTCTTCTATTGAGAAAGAGTGCTGTATCAGAAGAAGAAAGGGTTTCCCGCACTCGCATTCAGTGTGAAAGAGTAATTTCATGGTTGCAGTTTCAGTTTATTTGCACAATCAGCAAATACATGCTGTATGTCACACATACTAAGCAAACATAAAAAACACGATCATAGTGTTCGAAAAAATTATTAGCACAAACTCCCCTCGTAGTCGTACCCGCTGTAGCATTCGCTATTTCGACGGCGGGAACCAGGCTCTGCGAGGTGGGAACCAGACTGGACGAGTTTCTTTTAACTGGTTCCCCGTTGAATATAACCGTTGACTATAATTAGCCTGTACCGATCCCTATATAGAGAGTAACGATAGATAAGGGGAGGTAACCAATCTAGAGTTTCTTGTGGATAGTAAATTCTACTGTGGCTACGGCGCGTTTTCCCGGGGTTTCTCGTGAAAAGAGAGTATTCAACAACAACAAGCATGGCGCCTATCATGACTATTTACGATTGCACAATGAATTTATCGCAAATTAGCAGTCAGACTAGCGTTGTATCAATGTATAACGCACACCAACTTGTAAAATTAACATTTCGGGGCATACTTCTGCAAGGAATACTCGGTACGGTAGCACAAAAATGTGAAAATTTCAAAAATTTGAGCCCAGGAAATGAGGATATTCGCACGTCTTTTTTTCAAATTCAAAAGTTGACGAAAGCCCAGTAATTTCTCTCATCCGCCGCCCTGATCAATGGTGAGTGGGACAATCACCTTTACTACATATAGCCCATCGCCTTCGACATGCAGCTAGTCCAGAGATACTGCATCGACGTTAAGGCTAACTCCTCAGTCAGTTCTTTTAAAAGTATTGACACGTTTTGTAGTCTATAAAACAAAAACAAAGCTTAAATGGTGGTTCTAACACATATATTATTTTGGGCATGTATTGGAAATCATGTTTACTAGTGATTTTAATTCTAAATGTTGTCTTGATAAAATGATATGATTTCATACATGCCATGCTCTAGGAAAACAGGGCTTAATGCATGTGTGTAAAGTGTCGTCCCAGATTAGCCTGTCCAGTCCACACAGACTTATCAGGAACGACTCTTTCCACCTAAACTGGATTTTTGTCAAGAAGGGTCTTTCTTTAAACAAAATATACAATAAACGCTGAAAGTATCTCCCTGATCAGCCTGTGGGGACTGCTCAGGCTTATCTGGAACAACACTTTAAACACATGCATAAAATCCCCTTTTCACAAAGCAAAGCCATAATGTATCTTACTTTCATCCGCAGTATCAATCATACCAATTGGGATGATCAAGGGTGAAAAAATTATCTTGTATCCCATGGAAACATATTTCATGTTGCAAGCCTCTCTTACTTCAAGGTTTAAAGTGGTGACCTCAAAATCAAAAGGTGCCTCCCTTACCTCCCAGATTCCAAAAAAACATTTTTGATGATTGTGGGTCACAGTCTTCTCTAGGTATCATGTGAAAACCAATTTAATGAAAAACTCCTCTGTAACCAGTTGACCTCTGACTAAGTGGTATAGATCTTTCTTTCATCCAATTAACTAGTATCGTGTTTTATAAGTTGCATGCAAAGGATAACGCCTGTAGACTACCATGCAGGTAAATGTAAATGTGTTTATGACGTTTATTCATCGCTTTCCTTAATTGGTAATGAATGACGTCTGTTAAGTGATGTGCACAGAATCTCTGCACAGATTGTGTTTATGGAGGGGTGCAATTATGGACCAGAGCCGCCAAAGAAAAATATATCAAAGGCTCTTGGAGTCTGTTTATATGGACTAAGGACCAACCATCCAAGTGACCGACATACTGATATTATCTTTCTCTTTTTCAAAGAAAATATTTGCCAATACGTTAATAGATATAAGCAATAGATGTGACCAAAATTTTGCATGCTAGTGTTTTGAAATTTTACAGGATTCTTCATTTCAGCCCGAGAATGAAATGTAAATTATTGTTTGGAACATGAAAACGAATTAAATTCTTGAAAATGTGTATATGGCTACTCTTTAAATGTTGCAATGATAACATGTTTATACAGTATTTGTAAGTGCTTAACCTTTTTTATCAAGTGTCATATGTAATTTAAATTGTTAAATTAATAATATTTAAAGTATTCTTCGAGTTATGTAAGTTAAAGATGATAAGTATTTGGGAAAACTGTTATCATGAGAACCTGAATAAATGTGATTGATAAATGCAATTTACTTGAAAGATTTTTATGTGCAGAGATTTTTATTAATTATTTAGCTCAAGTAAATTGTCCATACTGTTGACATCAAAATGTTCAATAAACACAGTTTCATTATTATTTAGCGAAGTGCAAATTCAGCGAGTTACATAAAAAATTAGTCAAACGTCATTCAGTAACATGTCGAAAATGATCAACCAATATAGTAATGAAAGTGGCAGAATTTTATACGCGGGTGGCGTTTAATTTTAAAGATTGTCTTCATTTAATCATCTGTTACCGATAATAAGAGCATATAATTTTTTAACGTAGCAATAGACAGGTAAATCCGATTCCACAAATTGCACAATGACGATTGTGATTGAACGCCGAGTATCAAATTATTAATGTACCTGAATTTCAGCCATCTCTGTTAATCCTAGTTAAAACCTTAGCACCATGCACCAGATTTTTTTATTATCTGTTAAACATTAATCTTCAATGTGCAATTTACACAATTCTTGCCAACTAGTTGTTTATGTTTAGCATTTGGTTCGGCAAAATGGCCGATTTGGCTTCTACTGTTGCTAAGAGAATGTTTTATTTTTCGAACTCAATGAAAATTACTTTTAATTGAAGATATATAATAAATACTGATACTAAAACTTAAATAATGCTTAATTGATATAAAATTTGTGTTATATAAAAAAACAACATTGTATTCTACTCCGACAGGTTAGAGAATAATCCTATACATAGTTGCTAAATATAGTTTAGAATTGCAACCAGTCAAAATGCGCACCTGTTTTTCCTAATTGAAACTGAAAGTAGACAAAATCATGGCATCAACATGGTATTCAAAGGTCGTTAAGTTATTTACACTAAGTGACAAAACAGCTTGTTCAACTTTCCTTGGGAATATCTGCTGCTGGAGCAATGATTGCCATGGGGATGTATGGATATCAGAAATGTTTGTAATATTGTAGATTCATCAAATGTATGCTAAAAATACACAAATTAATGTCTCATTTTACATTTGAAACATTATTGTTTATTATTGAAGTTAAATTATTCATTTTTATTTATCAATAAAAAATGTTCGTTTTTGTGAGATTTGTAAAGATTATATCACCTGGCACTGTGTATTATATTATAAATTCGGATACATACAGTATATAATACTTTTTAAAGGTATGATTCAGATCTTCACACTTTGAAAATGAAATCCAATAATTTTGGAAAAGAAAACCTCATATTATAATTATGTTCAAAAAATGCTAATCCATTTCATCTACCGATGCGAGCTATATCCTTATGTCACGGTACTGAACTTAAGCCGGGTTGGCGGAAAGATGTGTGGCGGCCTGGTTAGGTCAGTCGGGAGAGCATTTGCCCTGTAAGTGAGGTGTCCCGGGTTCGAGTCCCGGACCGGCTGCACACTTTTCACCACTTAGCGACACTGATAATAACATTTGATACAGAATGTGGTATTCAAAGGATTTTTAATGTACAAGTTATGTATCTACATATTAATGGGTCTTTCCAAAATTTAGCCCATTCCTTTTTTAGTCAGTTACAAAGTAGAAATAATTGTGTAAATATATCCCATAGTTTATACCCCCTGTTAAGAAGTAAAAGGGGGGTATATTGGAATCTACCCCCCTGTTAAATGTGCAAGTTATGTATCTACATATTAATAGGTCTTTCCAAAATTTAGCCCATTCCTTTTTTAGTCAGTTACAAAGTAGAAATAATTGTGTAAATATATCCCATAGTTTATTCCCCCTGTTAAGAAGTGAAAGGGGGGTATATTGGAATCTACCCCCCTGTTTAGAAGTTAAAGGGGGTATATTGGAATCTATATTGATGTCCGTCCATCTCTCTGTATCATGTCTGTATTATCCTTACACACACAGTTTGTCAACAGTCGTTCTACACTTCAACGCACAGCATTCAAACATGCAAGCATTGTTTCTTATGACATGAAGTTGTGTGTGTGTGCTATTTTTGTGTGCCATTTTTATCACACAACATTGAATATTATAAAAGTTATGCTTTCATCAACTTAGAATTTCTATTATGTCCTGATTATGAACATTGCAGATTATTATACCCCCTGTAACAAAGGTAAGAAGTGTTTACTGGAATCACTTTGTCCGAAGGGGTTTTCCTTTACTTGGCAATGTACAACATTAAAATTTTTAGGCATCCTGTCTTATTTATGTTTTAAGTTGTGCATGTGCAATTTATTTGTGCAAACATCCTATTTTAAAAATTTAAAAAGTAATTCCCCTTTTCCAACTTAGACCTTCTATAACTGGTGTTTTTTTCATTCAAAATCAGGTCCAGTATTTGGCCCCATTCCCAATGGAAAAAAGTATAATTTTTTCCCACTAAGTCTATATAAGATCAACCTTAGTAAATATACAAATGTAATACTAAAACACTTTTATTCTCAATGTTGAACCATTTTTTAGCAAACCAACAACAACACTTATTTCCCAATTTTAGTGGAGACGCCATGAATTTTCCCAATCCAAAGGGACCCGGACCCATTTCCAAAACGCGGAACAAAAAACTGCTAAATAATGCAACATGTTTCTAAATGCACAATTGCAGGTATTTTTTGTAACTATTGTTACAAATTCTAGTTAGTAGTTGGAAAACTAAGCATCACTGCTTAACTTCTGCATGGCCCTGATACTTCACTTACTTGCCAAGGGGAAGTCTTAGCAACAACCCCAGTGTGTCTGACACCTTTAAAGTTGTAGATGACCATGTCACCAGCTCAAGTACAAGACAATTGCAAGTGTCCCTTTTTTCAATACTTGAAATTAAGGCTTATTTCCATGCCTAAAGTAATATAGGCTTAATGGTTATGGGGATTTGAAATTCAAAGACACTGTTGTTGAAGAACCTAATTGTTCAAAAATAGCAACAATAGAAACTCCCTCTTATACACGTATATCTTGAACAATTGGGCTAGAGTGGCCACTTTTTATGATGGGAACCCACTTCAACCCAGACAATTCTTTTGTTGTTTTCAATGTAAACAGTGAAGGCTCGGCTTTCTCACTGGATTGGGGGCTGGGCTCTCAGGGCAAGCCTCCGCCTGGCCACATAAGGATAGGTCATAAATGAGCCGCGTTCTGAGAAAACTGGGCATACTGAATGTGCGTAAAGTGTCATCCCAGATTAGACTGTGCAGTCCGCACAGGCTAATCAGGGACGACACTTTCCGCCTAAACTTGATTTTTGGCAAGGAGGGACTTACTTGAAACTAAAAATACCAGAAAAGCGGAAAGTGTCGTCCCTGATTAGCCTGTGCGGACTTCACAGGCTAATCTGGGACGACACTTTACACACATGCATTAAGCCCAATTTTCTCAGAACAAGACACAAATAATCTATATGGACATTCTTTCCCTACAATTGAATCAAGTCAGAAGTTTCTAACATATATTTTTGCCCTAAGTACCAATTGTTTATTCGCTTTATGTTAGATCATTGGTTTTCTTACAGTAAGTACACTTTGGTTAATTGATCACATATGGCAAAAAATACAAATTATGAAGCAAAATTACCAAAATTCACATACTGATTAACATGTGGGTCGCTCTCTGGAAAAAATTGACTTAATCCTTTACAATGTGTATTCCCATAGAAAGTTAAATCTAATTAAATATCTTTTTTACTAAATTCAAGTTTTAAAGGCTTCATTTCCAACCCTTAGTTACTGATGAGCAGCAAACAGCATAAAACCTGAACAGACTGCAAGTTACTCCCTAGCTGTTTTGGGTTTATGCTGGTTTCAAAAGCCATTTTCACTTTGCTTCTGAGTGGGAAAGGGTTAATGATGTGCGTTAAGTGTTGGCCCAGACTAGCCCTTGCAGCTATCCGCTTTTATGCTTGTTTGTTGTTTTCTTCGATTAAAAAAGTATCTTTTTCGCAAAAATCCAGTTTTGGTGGAAAGTCATTCCCTGATAAGGCTGTGCTGACAGCTCAGGCTAATCTGAGAGGACACGTTAAGCACGTGCATGAAGACAAGTTTTCCCAGAGCCAGACTTACCGGTATTTCTTGTGCATTTCAGATCATAACAAGAATACAGAGTACACTCTGGAGTCGATGCGCATGCTGCAAGGTTACCCTAACCTGAACGACGTTCTAGGCGTTCCAGTGAAATTGAGAGGCTTTCAAGCTAGTAACCCCTTCCACAGGCGCACAGACAAACAAATCAGGGTATCTAGTTTTGTTTACTTTAAACCTATTTATTGAACGCTTCGAATATTTACATGCTATCATGACGTCATTATGAAGTTTACATAAATGGAAAAGTCCAGTTTCTCCATCAGTTTACAGCAGAAATAGAATTTGGATTATGGCTTGTGTTTGCCAACCAATTCGTAGACATCAAAGAATAATCAATATTCTTTAACTTGGATATTTAAAAATTGTGTTTGTTTTTAGTCAACCTTGACATTAAATGTCTATGTCTCATTTATTCTGTTAAGGACATAAACGACACTGGGTGTCTGGATGTAGTCAAACACTGAACGTATTTTTCTTGGTTCACAGGCTATTCTTTATTCTTAAGCCTTAAAATGGGTTGGTGAATACGAGCCCTGGTCTTCTGTATTTTAGACCAAAAAAGGTATTTCAATCTGATAATCGTCAGGTATAAAATGAAAGACAATATCAATGTAGTGTGAATTAGGCCAATAAAATTAGATAACCCAACTGTGTAAGAGAAAACGTAATTACACAGTTATTTCTAGACATGGACACATGTTCAGGTTTATCTTTTCAGATCTATCTGCCAGTGCAAGGTGCCGTGAAGCCAGCCTCGGTCTACAGTTGGTGTTCCCTGCACGACAACACAGATACTGGCAAACAACAGTGAGTTTGAGCTCGTAGCGTGACAAACAAAAAAAAAACATTTAAAGGGGCCTTTTCACAGATTTTGGCATATTTTGAAGTTTGTCATTAAATGCTTTATATTGATAAATGTATACATTGGATCTTAAAAGCTCCAGTAAAAAATCAAGAATCAAATTAAAAAAAGGAAAAAAAGTAGCCAGTACCAGGGCTCGTACCAGTGACCCCCGTAGTCCTGGAATTAGTCTGAAGTAAAAACGCATTAGCCCTCTTGGCTATTCTGCCGGGTATAAGCAGATTAAGTATTTTATACCTTATATAAGCAATCTTCATAGTTTTGTAAATTCAAACGACAACAACAGAATTCTCCAAATTATTCAATTGTTTCGCATTGCAACACTTTATAATTTTTAGGTTTTCAAATCGTCAAAAGATACATGTAATGGCTATATTGGGCTATGGTAAATGTTCAGTAATACTGTCTCCTCACAAATATCATAATTAAAACGAAAATTTGCGAATCTGAAACAACTTTTTTCAATTTTGTCAATTTACCAAACTGTGAAAAGATCCCTTCAACCCTTATATAAGTATTGTTTTAAGGACTTTTCTTACTATATTCAAGTTTTAAAGGCTTCATTTTCAACCCTTAGTTACTAATGAGAAGCAAACAGCATAAAACCTTAACAGACTTCGAGTAACTTGCAGGCTGTTCTGGTTTTATGCAGTTTGTGCATAGCCATCGCTACTTTGGCGCTGATTGGGAAAAGGTTAATACACGTAGTGCAAGTGTCATCCCAGATTAGCCTGCGGGGACTGTACAGGCTAATCAGGCATGACACTTTACGCCTCAACTGGAATTTTACTAAGAAGAGCCATTCTTTAAAGGAAAAATATCATAGAAGCGTAATTGTTGTCCCTGATTAGCCTGTGCAGACTGCATAGGCTAATCTGGGACAACACTATGCACATGCATTAAGCCCTGCTTGCCCTAACTAGCATCATGTAATTGAGGGTTGGAGAACAATAACCAGATACTTGCATACTTTTGTGAGCACCCTACCTTGCATGAGTACATTTTCTTTGGGGCCTGCTCTGATTCTTGGTTTTATAAAGGCTGGCTTAAATGTAGTTACCATTACTTCTGCATATACTTGTCAGATGTAGACACCATACTTACTGATCTATCTCTGAAGAAAACTCAATTATTCCTGTTGAACTTACCTAATGAACAACCTTAAAAGAAATACCGGTCCGCAGTGCAAAAATCAAATTAAGCTCTCTTTTTTGATTGCGAAAATATGTGTTACCAAATGTAATAATTGAAATCATTGTTCTGAAATTGTTCTGATACTTGGTTATAAAGCATATCAAAGCCCTTGTAGTTTTATCTTTTCACTTCAGAACTCCAAATGGAGAACCTGATTAACTTGGTCGAGCTCTGGACTTGCAATCCAATTCTCTAGACTTTCTCGTTTTCTTTAAACCAAAAATACAATAAAAGCTTAGAGTGTCTTCCCTGATTAGTTTGTGCTGACTGCAAAGGCAAATCTGGGGCGACACATACACATATGCATTAAGACCTATTTTCTCAGCGCGAGTCTCATACATATTTCTCCAGATGGCGGGTGGACCGACTCGATCTGCAGACCGATGTGGAAGGTAGCCTTCAACAGTGGACTATATTCCAGCACCCCGAATGCAGGGAAGACCCAGACTTGGTGTTCCAGAGAGCTGAACTCAGTGAAAAGCAGGAAATGAACTCGATTATTTCATCAACCCCAGTACTTGACTCGAGTTCGAAATCAGCATTTGACAAACCAAAGTTGAACCCAAAAAGTTGATGAGTGATAGATTGATGTGAATAATTTTCATTACCGTACTAAATCATGTCTTTAATAAGGCGCATGTTTGTACTACACAAATTTTAATTCAATAAGTTGGTTCGTGTTTTACATGGACAGTGTACACAACCAATTGTGTAATAGTAGTATGGCGACCGATTTGACATTTTACTTTACTAGAAAATTATTTTTTCTATTTTGGCATTTTTGAAATCCGATGGGCATTATAAGGTAATAAATTGTTAAGGTATTTTCAAAACACTTTGTGACAATATTTGTTCCTATTTTTTTTAAGCTCGACTTTTGAACGAAAAGGCCGTGAGTTTTACTTGCTTGGGCATCATTGTTTATGTTTATAACCTGCCTTGTGACTTGTATGTTATGAACTACAAGTTATATTTTTAGTAATTGTTTTTACAAAAGCAACATGAGACACCTTTAATATATAGAATACAATTGTATTTAAAAGGTTAAACACATTAACGCCTTTCAAATAAAATTACACATGTATTTTATCCCATCTTCACTGCGACATTGACAACCCATATAACCCGTATAACAACCCATGTTATAGACTAGCCTCTATCCCATGTTGTTGAATAAACCTGTGGCGTGCACGGACAAATGACGTCATTAATAAACAATCTTTCCTTTTTTTTTGTTTTTGTTTTTTTTTGTCACGTTTGTTTGTTATTTTTCTTGTTTAGTAAAAATGCGATGGGGGAAATAAAATACTAGGATTAGCGTTGAATAAAGAGAAGTTTATGTTGCTCGGCTTGCCAAGGCTCGTGCTCTCGGGGTTCTAAGCCTGGCAACATAAACTTCTCTCTATTCAACGCTATCCTAGTATTCTCTATGTACAACGAACACACTGTCATTGAACATGCTGTCTAATAATACTCTCTTGTTAATATGAGCTTCATTCTGGGAAAACTGGTGGGGGGGGAGGAGGTTTGTGCATGTCTGCACAGGCTGACCAGAGACAGCACTTACCACGTGAAATGTATTTTCGTTTAGAAGAGACTCCCTTTAAAAGAAAATTACAATAAGCAAATTCGTTGAATTTATATCCCCGCCAATATGTTTCTGGACACAAAAGTGTTATATTTGACACTAAAAAAAGCATTTTTTTGAAGATACAAAGGGCCATAACTCTGTTATGTTCAGATGGTGTACACCTCTTCTGCATATATATACTCATACGAAGTTTCAATGAAATACGCCAAAGCTCTTCCAAGATATGGCTCCTGACACAAAAGTGACGGACAGACAGCCAGACAACGCCAAAACAATATCCCTCTGCCTCTGGCGGGGCATATATACTCATACCAAGTTTCAATGAAATCGGCAAAAGCACTTCCAAGATATGGCTGCAGACACAAAAGTGCCTATAGTAAAAAGCATTTTTTCAAGATACAAAGGGCCATAACTCTGTTTTTAACAGATGGTGTACAATGCCATTTGGCGTGCATCGTCCTCTTATGCATATATATACTCATACCAAGTTTCAATAAAATCCCCCAAAGCACTTCCAAGATATTGCTCCTGACACAAAAGTGCCGGACGCACGCACGGACGGACGGACAGCCGGACGGACAACGCCAAAACAATATCCCTTCGCCTCTGGCGGGGGATAATAAAGCCAAAACTTTACGCACATGCAGTTTTCCCAGAAAGAGATTTTTTTGAGATATTAAATAAAGACAAGTCATAAGTGTACATATGATTATCAATTATGTATAATGGAAGCTATAAGTTACAAAGAGAAGTTATAAAAATATGTGTATGAGAAACGATTTTACTGTTTCAGATCACTGTGACCTTGCCCTTTGACCTAGTCACCTAAAAATCAATAGGGATCGTTTGACAGACATGACCAATACTTCAATGAAGTTTCATGATCCTAGGCTTAGCATTCTTGAGTTATCATCCGGAAAACATTTTACTGCTTCTGGTCACTGTGACCTTGAACTTTGACCTGAACATCAATAGTAGTCTGTCGTCATGAGCAATATCCCCATGAACTTTCATGATCCTAACCTTAAGCATTTGTGAGTTATCATACGGAAACCATTTTACTGTTTCAAGTCATTGTGACCTTGACCTTTGACCTAGTGATCTGAAAATTAATAGGGGTAATTTGTCAGTCATGACCAATGTCCCTATGAACTTTCCTGATCCCAGGCTTAAGCGTTCTTGAGTTATCATCCGGAAATAATTTTACTATTTCGAGTCAATGTGACCTTGACCTTTGATCTAGTGACCTGAAAATCAATAGGAACATCTGCCAGTCTTGATCAATGTACCTATGAAGTTTCCTGATCCCAGGCCGAAGCGTTCTTGAGTTATCATCCGGAAACCATTTGGTGGACCGACGGACAGACCGACCGACCAACCAACAGACCTACATGAGCAAAACAATATACCCCCTCTTCTTCGAAAGGGGGCATTAAAATGTTGTAGTGTTATGAAAACAAAATCATTCTCCATTTATAAAATATTTTTATTAAATTTAAAGACAGTGTTTCACCAAATACTACAAGTAATTTGAATTGACCATATCATACGCTGTCACATGTTCGTCTTGGATATAGAATAAACAGATTGGTGTCAGATGTAAGTAATAATAAAATTAAATCTTACAGTAGTAAACATTTACAGTTAATTGGTGATTAAAACTTTCCATTTTAAACTTGCGAAAACACTGCCACACAAACAATATACATCACACATTCAGTCATTTTTAATTATAAATTTTGCCTACTTTGATATATATAAATTAATGCTTATCTAAGTGTTTTGTTTATGCGTAGCTTGTTTAAGATTTTTGACAATATGAACAAGTCAAACGGGTCTGGCAATTCATTTAAAATAAGAAAGCAGCAATTGTAATATATAAATGTATGTATGAGTTATACTACTTATTGCAAATTTTGTACTTCAATACAAAAAAGAGTGTTTCTTATGCACAAAGTAGTTTTTTCCGCTATGCAATATTCAACTTAATGTAAATGTGAAAATTCAATTTCTGATTTTGGTAACCCATGCCACTTTCCACCCCTAGATAAATACAAGGTAAATGTGAAATTGAATTGAACTTTTTTTAAGCAACATAATAATTGCATGATTAACAAACACAGGGTCAATATATAATGTTGAGTTTTGTGTAAAAGACATTTGATAACGTTTTTATAAAATTGTTATGTCTTCAATAATTATTGTTTTAAACAACCATAACTAAATAAGTGTGAATCATAAATTCACTTGGTGCAGTGTTGCACACATTTAATATGAGCAAAAAACAATAATTCTTAGGTGGAATACTGTTCTAACTTGAGTTTAAACAGTGTTCACCCAAATAAAAAAGCAAATAAACTCTGTTTTAGTGGGGAAACTGTTCTAACTTCAATAATGCTTAATATCTCTTTTACAATTTATCATATGTTGCAGTTAAGATATTTTTAAAACAGTATTTCAAAATTAAATTAATTTAAGAAAAAACATATGGCATATCTAAAGAAGCACCATAATACCAAAGTTTTTCTTCTTCCTGAAAACTTTTGTGAAATTGAGTTGGAACAGTGTTGCGCTAAACAGGCGATATAGTCAAAGGTAACGGCACTAACACGTTTGACATTAAATACATGTATAATTGTCATCAACAAAAATAAAATCTTAAAACAACCATGGAAGAAATCTGTACAAAACATCAATTGTTACTCTATGAAACAAAACATTTCTTAAAACAGAACAAATGCTGACAGAGAATAAAATGAAAATGTAAAACCTTCTCTCCTCATTTGCATCCTGTTGTTCATTTTACTTTGCATAACACTCACACAAACATATTGTAAAGCATTACAAATGACAAAAAGTAAGTCACACATTTACATATTCCTCATTTCCAAGATATAGATCAAGATCATAAAAATACACGGATTATATACAATTCAAATGAAAAATAATCATCAAAGCGATTCAGTTGATTCCCTGGAACAGATGGTAGCTTCCTTTCAAAGTGTGTGACAACATAATAAATCATCCAGGGAGAGTTATACAATTAAACATAACACCTTATAAGATATCCTTGATGTCATGATTTTTTTTATGAAAGTTCTTTTTAAACCTATTCATGATCTTACATTATTGGGGAACAAAATAAATCATCCAGGTGAATCATGAGATGAAACAGAACACTTAAAACAAATGTGGTGTTGCGTAGCATTCATGTTGCAAGTACATTTTTTCGAAATGTATGTACAGAATCTTGTGAAACAAAACTATTTTACTTTAAAGACAAGGATGTTTGCATTATATGTTTGACCCACAATGATGGATGATGAGCTCCTATTGTAGCAGACAGACAGTGGGTAATGCAGTCCATCACTCCTGGTAGCAAGAGTTGCCAGCTTCTTCTTGCCTTCACCATCCAGCTGTAGGATATTGCCTGATCCACATCCACAGACCAGCACCTGTCCCAGAGCTGTCACATGTATACCACGCTGATATTTTAAGTCTGGGTTTGTGAAGGTGCAGAGGACTGTACCATCTCTTGCCAGGGTGATGACCTTGTCGTGTGCAGAATTTGTGACAAATATCTTGTCACCTGATGGACTCACTGCACACCTATTTACTGTAAAAGAGATTGGAATCAATGTGGCTAATTATTTACAGGATCATTATGTTCATTAAAACAAGGTAACATCTTATTCACGCCAGCTATTTATTTTAATTAACAGAGTATGATATTTCTTACAATGAATGAATGATTATTTACTGAAACCCCATGACGTACTCATCAATATCATTTTCCAAGTATGTAAATGTACTCACTGACATAGTCAGTGCTTGCTAACATAAATACTGTTATTGAATTATTTAAGATTGTCTCTAAAACCAATACCAACTCATAAACAGTAGAAAATAAGTCAATACAACACTTGGCAAAGGAAGGACATTTGTTGAGTAGGTTTCATTTTCATAGGGTGAAAGTATTATTTCTATTATTTGAAAACATAACTGTATGCAATATGCAAAAGTAACTTAACAATTTGACTTTTATGCAAATATGTAAACAGCATATTTAAATTTCAAAATTCCTTATAATTATTTCAAAATATACCCAGATTTACCCAACATAATATTACCTGGTGTGTCCTCATACAGCTTATTGAGCAGGTCTCCACTCATTGAATACTTGTAAAGTGCAGTACCAGAGGTGATATACAGGTCTTGCTGATTATTAGCAATACCATAACATGGATGTTTAAATTTTAGCTTCCTGCCCTTAACCAGCCGTCCATCATTCATCGAGACAAACTGAGCCCCATGTGTCTTATTGCCAAACACAGAAACAGCTACTTCACTTGGTGTGATAAGACACATGTCCGTTGGACAAGCATTTAAATCACAATGTCCCACAACCTGGTATTGATGATCTAGTAGCTTAACTCTTTTATTTTCATGATCTGCAACAAGGATTTGATCATTTGAGAGAACACAGATGGCTCTTATATCAAATCTCTCCTCTGCATCACTTGGTATGTTCACATTATACTCTGACTTTCCTTGCACATCAAAAACCTTGTTTGGGGCACCAGGCAGAGGCACAGCCTGAGTACATACCACAATCCTGCCCAGACCTGACAATGTAGACAAGTGCTGTTGAAAATCACTGTCAGCCTGGAATGTCAGAGAACTTTCTACCCGAACTAAGTTCTCTATCAGATAAGTTTCAGACTGATTAATTTTTTCCAGACATTTCTTACTTGCAATAAACGAGAGTTCTGCTTTACTCTTATCAACAATGTCATGTATTGCGTCACTGAGTTGTTTCAGTTCAGTTTGAAGCTTGCTGCAATTTTCCGCATTAGTGTTAACCGAAGCTTTCAGACTCATCATCTTATCTTCTAGCTCTTTCAATGTTGTCTTCTCCATCTCGTCTAAAATTATATTTATTTTCTTTCATGATTGACCTATTTCATGTAATTGTTTTTTGTACGAAACCTGCAAAGACTGCGTGTTGGTGTTCCAATAATTCTGAAGTTTCTTCAGTTCTACAAGAACAGTTTGAATCTTTCTTGATAGTTGCTGCAAGTCTGGCAGAGGTCCTTTAACCGACTCAGATATCAGCGCTAATTTAGCACATTGTCTGAAAGGAAAACAATCCATAAATATCAGTATGTGGTTTAAATGACCATGAAATTAAAAAATATGTCCACACTTTGATTATCAGGGTTTTCCTGTTTTCAAAATGCCCTTTTCAGGTAAAATAGTCTTAGCTATGGCATGTATTAATTTAGTTTCAATTTCTAATTTTAATAAACACATACTTGATGTTAGTCACTATTGAAATTTTATTCAAACTATTCACACTATTACAAAACAGTTTTACTTTGCCAATATTGCTCTTATTAATGATAGATTTCAAATGGTCTATTTAGGAAAACAAATAGACCTTGCTTTGTGAAAAAGGGGTTTAATGCATGTTCCTAAAGTGTTGTCCAAGATACTTTCCGCCTAAATTTGATTTTTGCTAAGAAGAGACTTTCCTGAAACGAAAAATATCTTAAAAGCGGAAAGTGTAGTCCCTGATAAGCTTTTGCAGACTGCACAGGCTAATCTGGGACGACCCTTTACGCACATGCATTAAACCCCTTTTCACAGAGAATGGCCAAATTATATTTGAAAGCAAATACATGTCTTAATTACCTGTGATTGACGAAAGCACAATTAGTGCAGCACAGCTGACTGTGGTCATTACAAAACATCTCTAGCCGTTTGTCTTCATGAAGGTCACATTTTTTAATGAAATCCTCCACTTCCTTGGACACCGGCCACTTACTCGTGTCTCCCCTTCCATACGTCACATGTTTTCCAAACAACTGACCATGCAGGTTTATACATTTTGCACAATAAAATTTAAGACAGTTATCACAGTAAACCTCGGCCCACTGGTCAACTTTGTGCTCTAGACACGGTGAACAGCAAAAGTCTTTAAATGAATCAGAGCCTTTACCCAGAGTTGACAGAGAAAACGTAGCCATATTGATCACTTTAATATAACTTTTCTTTAGAAATTACACCACATCAGCTGGTGGCTTAAATCAACTAATTTAATACTTTGGACCGTACGGTTTACTGTTAAACATTTGAGCTATCAGTACTTGACCTCATGTGACACATTATCAACTCATATGAGGGGCATGATATCATATAACATCAAAGTCGGTCACGATCATTCAGAAATTGGCAGTCTAAATTCAAACCTTTTAAAGCATTTTCAAAGTAAAAAGGTGACATTCTAGCACTGTTAAGCATGTTTCATGGCCAATCACTTTTGTAAAACAACTAGTATTTTTCAGACTGCTTAAGACACTATGAAAAATACTACTTTTCATAAAATATATATTTTATAAGACAAATGCTTGCAACAAATCAGTTTACAGAATGACTAGACAAGTTTTGAGTTTCCGCTTATACTCAAACCCTGTATTTTCGCTTGTCGGCTATTCTCGCGGTATATGGTTTATGCCCCCTGGCATTTGTTTACAAACAAACCTGCGCTACCTTCTTTTTAAATCTGAATGAAAATATATCTCGCTACCATGCAATATCAATGTATTCTTACAAATGAATTTGTTTTAAAAGGATGGAAAACATAATTTCAAGCAATAAACTACTAAAATATATATTGTTATGAAAAACTGGACAGTGCATGGAAATAACTGTGATATGTATATATTTGTGTGTCTTAAAATCAAATAATTTAAAACGATATAAAACTTAATTGATTGTTGTTTTTGATGGTATGTCAGATCTTTGTGTATTCATGTTTGATTTAATTTTAGTGGTATCTAACCTATTTCCCCGCGGAATACCGTACACGTAATAATAAATAAGAATAACGGATACTGGTGTTGCATGTGTTATTACTTTGGTTGAAATGTATAGATTTTCGTCATTATAATAAATAATTGTTAAATGAAGTAAAATCAAATGTGATTGTCTATTCAATAATTTATCCGATATATTAATACGGTGTTTACACGCAAATGATAATTCCTTTAGTACCACGAGAATACCGCGTTGCAGGCCAAATGATTGGACTAATGTTTACATTGAAACATTTTCCAACATAACCACTTAGTATATGATAGGCCAAATACTGACATGAAAATGATTTCAATGTGACTGCTCATATGAAAGCAACAAGGGTCTTAGGTCGAAGGGGAGTAATTTACAATCTTTTACAATGAAGTTAGCTAAAAGCTCGGATAAACTATGTTTTCAAAACTGTTAATAGTGAGAATTTAATGTACAGAGGTTCTACTTAGCCAACATTGCTGATCCTGAAAATATAACACGGGTATTACAACTCTATGAGGACCATGTAACGCCATTAGGACATATATTTTCATCATGTTTAAGATCAACTTTAAAATATGCTCCTTCATATAAATGTAATTATTTAATTATTTATCACAGTATGTGTCAAACATTCATTAAACTCGTTTAAATGATGCAAATATTGTTTTACAATTGCAAACATTCTCATGAATTTGCAGTACATCAAAGTATAATGGTAGAACAAAGCTGTATTTTGAAGAGATAATGCAGTGGTTGGCGCAATGCATTCATTTTTAAAATTAAATATTTGTTTCCAAGATATATGAAGTACAATTCTATAAAGACAAAATAAACAATCCTGCGACTACTGTCGCTAATCACAGAAAATAGAGCATGTTTACAATCATTAGTTGTTAAAGTAATGCCTATATTTTTCAGATCAATTGTTTTTTGTGTATGCAGATGTCCAACAAACCAGTAGTATACATTTGGATATTTCCGTCTACAGTTTTGCATGCAGCAATATATCGAATTTGTCAGTTTTCATTCCCAACCCATTCTGTTTTATACATGGTTTTCCATATATCCCGTTAAATAAAATTAATTCATATCGATGATGGAAATAGCATAGTATGTTCAGAATCTGGTTTTCCTGATTTTAAAGCATGTTTGAGCCGAATTCGAGCACTTTCTAAGCATTATGTATGGTTATGATTGATAATGAGCATTTGTTGGCACCTCTGATTGTTTTCAAATAAACCTTCATTTCAAGCACTTTTCAAGTTCAGTGACAACCCTTTCTGTAACCCCATCTGAACTTTTATCATTAGCCCGTTTAAAATGTCCCAAGAACACAAACCAGTTGTTTCTCTTCCAGATGAAGTAGTACAGCTATAAGATGCTGAGCAACAATAATCTGAAGACAATATATGAGAAAAAATGCATATCAGTAATCACTTGTTTTTTTTGTTAAAACGTAATGATTTTTTTTTAAATATTCTTTTCTTGCGAAATGTTTTATTGTGTGTGTTTGATTACTGTTGTAAGGTATGTACTTTATTAAACAAGAAGGCCATGTTCCGTAAGGTGCTCACCTGATACCCAAAGGAACTGAACTATTTTGAAAAGGTGAAGTTCAAAATAACAAGTGTTCCGCGGTCGGAGACATATGCCTTTCCAAACAGGGCTTTGAACTAGTGACCCCAATTTTAATAGTGGTCATCTACCGTCCAAGCCCAATGCACATGTGAAGTATCAAGCCAATCGTTCAATTTGTTGACAAGTTAATGATTGGAAAAAATTTCCACACTTATTGTGACAGTAACCTTGACCTGGTGACCCCAATTTTGATAGGGGTTCGGTTTAAACCCTCAAAGCTTTGCATTGACCATTCCAAGGCAGTGACCCCAAAGAAGTGAAACTCCAGCTGCTGTAGCAGTACTGCATTCTCATTATATACAATTAGTTGGTCCTTTTTTAAGGCAAGTGACCCATATGCCAAACAGTACAAAACAGCACAATGCAAAACAACATAAACACATATGAGAATATGATTATTCATTCATGCAAATGGCGTTGTAAAGAATGATGCAATGGTCACATGGTTTTACATGTGACCCACGCATGTTTAAATGAAGATTATTTATGTGCATGAACAGAAATTGAAAAGTCCAATCTTTGTAATGAATTTTGACATTTCTTGACCGATTTTGTCGAACTTGTTTGCATATCTTACATAAATACAAACACATTTTGACTCATAATCACTTTTTTACGACACGTAACAAAAATGGGAATATATAAATAAGTAAATAGTGTACAGCATGTGTGACAGATATTCTCACTAGATACTTTGCTCAAGCCACATATGATACATGATCACAGAAATACTCAATATCCTACTTTGCTGCAGTATCATATGGCATATGTTGATAACAATTATCGTCATAGTATTCTGCAGTGATATGTGACATACGATGACTGAAAGCCTCAACAAGATGCTATGCTGCAATCACACATGACATAATGATTTTATAACTCCTTAACACGTTAATACCTTGAAGTATCATCTGATGTATAATGACATGATTCATCAACAGGACACCATGCTGCAGTGACATATGACATATAATGACAGGAATCCTCAACACGGTACCATGCTGCAGTGACATAGTATATAATATGATGACATAAATCTACAGCAGAACACCATGCTGCAGTGACATATGACATATGATGACAGGAATCCTCAACGAGATACCGTGCTGAAGTGACATATGATGACAGAAATCCTCAACATGATACTTTACTGCTGTGACATATGGTATATGACGTCAGAAATTCTCAACAGGACACCATGATGCAGTCACATATGAGGATATCATGCTGCAGTAAAATATGACATATGATGACAGTAATACTCAACAAGATACTATGCTGCAGTGACAAGACATATGATGTCAGGAACCTTAAATGGGGTACTATGCTGTAAAATATATTAAAAGCTATGCTCAAAGGGATACTATTTTGCAGTGCCATACGACAAATTAGGTTAGGAATCCTCAAGAGAAGACATGTTTGAAGTTTCAGAGATATATACTTATCGTACTCAAACCTTTCTGCAGTGACAAATGACATATGATGTAAATAACACATGTGCAAATTGTCAAGTGAATACCTGTAGTACAAAAGCAACGATATAAAGATGTTGCATGTTAACTTTAGGCAGAGCATGACTCAGACAAATGGGCAGCAGAATAGCTCAGACTTCTCTGCAAAAAGTCGAGATACAAATTACATAAACACATGTGTTCCCTATTGTTGTTAAGTTGGTTACTGTGAAATTATGGATATAGTGTCGTACAAGCCAAACAAACACCAGTAATTTTCAATCCAGGAAATCGACTGAAAAACTTACACTTTTGATGCAATCAAGCTTAAATTATGTGTTTAAACTAAGGATGTCTAGAATTATGGATATGGATATATGTATACATGTGATGGACGAATGTCATTTATAAAATAAGGCCTTATGGTTATAGAATTAAGCTGGAATGCGAGTCACTTGAACAAATCATGGGCTCTTGCAAAGTATATCACTCCATAGATAAATACATCTTTTCAAAAAAGTCAAGATATCATTATAACACACGTGTTTTTTAAGTCCTAAGCAAGTTTCATTTATGAGTAGATTATAAGTGTTCAAATGGTTCTACTATAGCCAAATACAAAAATGCTCGGCCCAATGGCACCCATGGCTTTCAATGGCCTGGAATTGTATCTCACTAAGGCCGAGACATAATTAGAAACAAATGTTCGGACCAAGTTTAATGAAGATTTTGCGATACATTTGGCCTCAAGAAGGTTCTCGAGCTTTTTCATAATTCTACCAAGTGAGCAAAAATAACAACCCGAAGTGACTGTGTTTCTAACTTGGTTAGGATAATCTTAACACTTTGTATGAAGAACGGGCAATAAATGTAGCTTATAGGGTGATCACAAGCTTTCCCTTTAAATTGACCTTGTTACAATCTTTTTCATTCCACATAATTTAGTTTCAAACGCAATAAGAACTGGGACAAATGTTGTCACCAAGTTTAATGAAGTTTAAAATAAATGAGGCCAATAGACTGTATTTAGGTTTTACTTGCAGTACATATCTACCTAGTTTTTTAGCCTTTGTGAGCCAGTTTGACACTCAATGAAGTTATCAATATAAGGCTGTTCTTACCAAGTTGTATGAAGATAGGGAAATAGATGTTACCTCAAACGTGTCCACAAACTTTTCCTTCAATTTGACCGTTCCAACTACATTTTAAACACATGCAATAGTCTCAGCAAATGACCTCCAGAGTGTTAACAAGGTTTTAGGAAAATATAATATAAAAAAAACTGCCCTAACCAGAAACATTTAGCCAGTAAACATTGTCTACGGTACTTCTTTCAACCAACTCAGCAAATCAGACTTAAGCAAAACTATTGCCTTTTAATAGGAAAAGAATTTTCAAAACATAACGCCAGAAAAAAAACTGTTCTTTGTGGCATTACATATGTCCTTAAACAGGGTGGTTAAAATTCTGGAAGAAATTCTTTTGTCATATTGTGCCTTGTATGGGGTAAACACCATATAAAATTACCATTTCAACGGTCATTTAAGAGTAACATGTCTTTAGACCTCAGACAATTTCTTGTTTATGTATGTGTATGTAAATTTTCTTGACCCCTTAAATGTGTTTGTCGGATAATGTTAACTCTTTGGGCACATGTGAGCCTGTCAGTGCAAGAAGTTAACTCCGTACAGCCAACGTTTAGCAAGCATCGGTACGAATTTTAGTTATATTATAGTGTTTATGATCTATGAACAATTAAAGGTTTTCTGTTCACATCTAAAATTCTCCCTATGTCACTGGGAATGTTATCAAACTGTTTTGTATTATTTGTTCTAGATATGAGGGAAAGTGCTCTTAGACTAACGGAGATGAAATTCGTTAGTTAGTAAGGTTAAAATTAAATGAAACATCTTTTAAACACATGTACTGGCCCTTCATTGTACATGTTATAGTACTCGTGACATACCCACCCCAGGTAAATCAGAGTATGTAAACATCAAAGTACAAAGACTGTTACATATGTGCATGTGACTTAGCTGATACATTCAATCCTATATTTTAGTTATCTTAGTTTTAGGCAAATATTTAAAGTCAACAATCAGACCTATGATAAATGTGGACGATACTCCATAACGTACTATGGATGTTCTAAAATTTTACCTCTCTACATGTATTCTATTCAGGTGATTTAACAAGATGAGATTATGGTTATATTGAGATGAATTGAATGTAAGATAATTGAAATAGTATCTGACTTTATCTATTGGTTTTCCCATTTTTAGATGGTCGCTTAGCGACCGTCTAAGGTGGTAAGTCAAAAAATCAGGTCGATACGGCTTAGCTACTAGGAGCCCGAAACCCGCTTATTACGCGTATCCGCGCGAGAAAGAGTTGTATAATTTATGCAAGAGGTTTGAGTTCTCCAATTATATTCATTCACAAATGGAAACATGATATTAATATCGTGTCAAATGCAATAGTTTAGAACGGTGCTTTTATAAAAAAGAATCAATAAACAATGATCGTATTGTACGTGTCGCGGAGGAGATTGTTAATGAATGAATAAAATAGTCCACTTTCTGCAGCGTCTTCATGACGTAGTATTTTTGCTCAGTTCATTCATAATACGAGGCTATTGATAGATGCGCCTGTCGATAAACACAGGAAAATCCACGGGCGATAACAACGAAATAGGCTACGCTTTCACATACACCTCAATGACGTAGTACAGGTCGTAAATTGAGGCTATTAATAGATTCGGGAAAAGATTAACGCTTATTTATATTCTCAATTTATAAAACGTTGAACATAAGTTCAACAATAACTTCAGCGATACGATAGACAAAAACAAAACAAAAGTTTCATAATCGCTAAACCCGAATATAACAAACAATTTATAATAATAATACGAATGACCTGTTTTGTAACCTCGTTTATGCTACTACAGCGGGTATTTCTGGAAAACGTTCTTTGGTTCTCAACAGATAGCGGCGATCTTTTGTATTTACCGGTGCTAGCAACGCAATAGTAGAAGGTTAGTAGAAGATTTGGCTTGTTTATATTCACAGTTCTCAATACATAGACAGTTGGATATGAGTTCATCCATTACTACAGGCATACTATAGGCAACCTCGAAAATGCTTTATAATCGCTTAAACCGAAAACAACTAAATATAGTATATTAAATATATTTTTAACAATAAATATCTTTTAAAAATGTAGTCGGCGTATACGCTGACTTTGAAATAAAAGTTTGCAATTTACTTTTCTAAATAAATAAATACAATTAAACAAAAGTTAAACTATTATGTTGTGTTTTTCACTTGTAAGTTGCATATTCACCGCATGAAATGCGTGTTAGCATTGTCAAACCACACATTAGTGTGAGTAGATAAAAATATACTACGGGAGAGCACTTCAGACGTGTTCTAATATGCCTTGTTATGAGTATCTTTCTTTACTATCGAAATATAGCGTATGTTGATATTTGATTTAAACGCAGTTTTCTTTCGACACATTTAAATCACACGTCAATAGCGCCGTCATGCGAAAATGAGTCTTATGCGTTTCGGCAAGCGTTTGTTAAACCCAACATGTGCTTTTGCGCAGTCAGGCCATAGGCGATGTTGTTCGCTATAAAATCACTCAATATGTTTTGTTTCTCCTTACCAGAAGGAGAGATAGCTGAGTGGACTATTTATATGATGGGCGCATATGGAATAAGACCCATTTTCGCATGACGAGGGTCATGACAAATCTCATTGCGAATTGAAAATGCCACATTTAAGAACAATGCGTTTTGATACAAAATTGAATTCAAAATTGCAAACTTGTTAATAATGGCAGCATATCCACACATTAAAGAATGATTTCCAGACGTGCTGACCAAGTACGGCAAACATTGTGGTATGATAATTAAACGATTTTCTCTTATCGTGACACTATACTATTTCGCTAATGATTGTTTTCTCATCTTGGAGGCGAAAGCGAAATTCTGCGAGATGGATCGTAACGCGTAATTGTAACAGGGCCACAATTTGTGTCGTTTGAGCATACAGAGAGTAGTCCGGAATTCCTTACACTGAACAGTGCTACATCCTTTGAATTGAGCACAAACGCAGTGCTTATTAAATATTCGAAAATATTCATGCGTGTCTGTTGGCGTTATGTAAAAGTCACTAAGATAAAAACTGAGTAAAACAGCTAAGCCTAAAAGCGCATCAGTGCTTTATACCTTTGTTTATGTCAACGTTGTTGACACCGTGTGAACTGCTCGGGTAACAAGTAAAGCATAAGCAGCAATGTTTATATACTTTTATTCCTCCATATACAAGATGCGAAGATTATTGTATATTTTGAATTTGTATATGGTGTCAAAAATCAAAAGTTTTGTACACGGAACTTTCATTATGAAGTATTGGTCAGAAAGTTATTTGATATTAGAAAAAAATATTCCTTTAATATGATGGTGACTGCAAATTTTCTTTATATTAAGTTCTCCTTACCATTTTCATCATACTTTCTATGCTTTCAGAACGTCCAAAAAGCATGTTGTTTTTATTTTGTCTAAGTTATTTCTATGAAATAATAAGGATGATAAAAAGTGCACTCAAAACTCGACTCGTGCGCTATGACACACACTTAAAAAAGTTGAATGGCGTGTGTTCATTTCAAACTTGCGATTGATTTTGAAAAATGAATTGCGTGATAAATTATGCAATAGCGAACATCTTCAGTGCCTTCAGCGCTTTGATTAGAACACGGGATGATTAAACCAGTTGTACTTTGTCCGTACGCGTGATATAGGCCTACAGATAAAGGTTGCAAAATATTTGTCCAGGAAGCATATCTCCTAAAGATAACCGTGATTGGATTGGAATTGGTATTGCACGTGTACCAAGAGAAGAGATAGTAGTTTTGAAGAAATCTAAACAAGGAAACACTGACTTTACACTTAAAGAAACATTATAATTGGTATTGGTAATAATAAGTTCGAAGAAATAAAAAGGTTGTATATGTTTAATAATACTTGCAACCTCTGTTTGGCATGCCTCACCGCAACTTTGGTCAGAGGTCTCCACTTAATGGCTCTCCCGTCTATTGGGGAACTTCTTTTCTGCCACAAGGGCCTGGAACGGGTTGAAGGTTGCACCCACATTGTCATTTGCAATTTGAGCCATGTGAGCAAAGATAAATTCATTTCCGATAATGCTATAATCTCAAAAAGATTTTGTTGAAAACATGTTCCATTTTTATCCCTGACTTGTTTTCTTTTGTTTCCTATTTTTTTTATTGCAGTTTGCAGTTGTAAGCATTTAAACACTAAGCGAAGTAGTCTGCATCTGAATATGCTACCACGCGTGACTTTATTGTTATTGAAGTGATATCTGGGTCAATCAATATTGAGCTCGCTTACACCTGAGGTAACGTTGTTGAATGAAATGTTAGAATGGTTGGAGCTATCGGGTAATAATGCCGGAAAGACACAATATGTATCATGATCGAAATTGGTTCATTCAGTATATGTATAATTTGAATACGCAGTTAATATTTTCGGCACAGCTGTTTAATCCAGCTTTTCAGCTAAGCTGACCTTTGTTTACACAAGTGACCAATGAATTTGAATGTAAAATTGTCCACTGGTAGGCCTGCAACTTTTAAAAGTAGAAAACGTGACATATACAAACAGTGTTCACATTTACATAAATATGCTCTTTCTATTTTTGGGGAGAATAGGGTATGAAAAGGGATACTATCGCGCGTTTAGCAACGATGTTAACTGCGTGTTCAGCATGATACAATATCATCTCTCATGATAAGGCTTTAGAGATAGAGCAGTTTCACACTTTTAACTCTCAACATATACAGTTTGTGTGTGCCCAGATATATTTGGAAGATTTTTTGACCCAGAGCGTTTGCACTTAAGGGCTGTGTTCTCATATTTATGCCCACCGTATTGTTTTGCACATGTCGGTCGGTCCATCGGTCTGTCGGTTCGTCGATCGTTCCACCAGATGGTTTCCGGAAGATAACTCAAGAATGCTTAGGCTTAGGATCATGAAACTTCATAGGTACATTGATCATGACATGCAGATGACTCCTATTGATTTTCAGGTCACTAGGTCAAGGTCACAGTGACTCAAAATAGTAAAATGGTTTTCGGATGATAACTCAAGAATGCTTACGCCTAGGATCATGAAACTTCAAAGATATGGCAGATGACCCCTATTGATTTTTAGGCCACTAGGTAAAAGGCCAAGGTCACAGTGACTCAAAATAGTTAAATTGTTTCCGGACGATAACTCAAGAATGCTTGCGCCTATGATCATGAAACTTCATCGGTACATTGATCACTACTGGCAGATGATCCCTATTGATTTTCAGGTCACTAGGTCAAAGGTAAAGGTCACAGTGCCTCAAAATAGTAAAATGGTTTCCGGATGATAGCTCAAGAATGTTTACTCCTAGGATCATGAAACTTCATAGGAACATTGAGCATGACTGGCAGATGAACCCTATTGATTTTCAGGTCACTAGGTCAAGGTAAAGGTCACAGTGACTCGAAACAGTAAAATGGTTTCCGGATGATAACTCAAGAATGTTTACGCCTAGGATCATGAAACTTCATAGGAACATTGATCATGACTGTCAGATGACATCTATTGATTTTTAGGTCACTAGGTCAAAGGTCAAGGTCACAGTGACTCAAAATAGTAAAATGGATTCCGGATGAAAACTCAACAATACTTAGGCCTAGGATCATGAAACTTCATAGGTACATTGATCATGACTGGCAGATGACCCATATTGATTTTCAGGTCACTAGGTCAAAGGTCAAGGTCACAGTGACAAAAAACATATTCACTCAATGGCTGCCACTTCAAATGACAGCCCATATGGGGGGCATGCATGTTTCACAAATAGCCCTTGTTAGTAATTACTACGATATCGCATTCAGTGCACTCGTATATTTTAGATCATAAAAGTATTGTTTTTTAATATCTTAATATACGCTTTGATGAACATATTTTTAATTGTTTTCGAAATAGACCGTTAAACAGGTAAATGTAGAAAGCTTTAAAGGAGCCGTCGTACGAGCAGAGGAATCATTACCTCACTTTAATGCATTGCATTCTAACCTACAAGGTATCAAGGTCAGTTCACGGTCAGTAACATAAATCAGTATATAAATGCTTTCGCGTTCACTATGTGAACTTGAAGTTTATTTTGATCAGAAATATATTAAAACAAGCTATTCGGCGATATTATTATGTAATGTCATAGATTCTTAATGTGTTTTCAACAATTTCATGATATGTACCATTTTTGATTAATTTAATTTGAAATATTCCATCATTTAATTTGAAATATTCCACCATATAGACCAATTCATTAAGCATGGGCGCGATGATTTTCGATACTATTAAAAATCGAATAAAAAAATTGTTAGTTACCTCACTTGCGTACATTTTGAATAATTGTAGGATGCAGATGTTAGTTTTTCAATTCTTTCTGTAAAACATAGCATCTATAACCACATTTTACGTAAAACGTAATTGCTGTTATAATGTGATTATTCCAAATATGCCACTCTATACAGATACAAAGTTTTATAACATAACGTGAGCACTTCAGTGATTGCAAGATCCAGGAATTAGTTTTTACTGATTTCAGTGACCATTGCAACCACAATTTCTGTATGACCATTGATTTTTTGTCCCAAACTACAGCCTCATACAGGCTGTTTCCCTATTGCAAAAACTAAAAACAGGCTGTTTTCTAATTCCAAAAGTAACATGCTTTTCCAAAAATCTGACCAATATTTCCTCAAAATATGACAAACCTTTCCAATAAACTCAATAATTGGTTTGTGTTTATTATACAGCAATTTAATTCTTTAGCACTTTATAGTATACATTTTAAAAGGACTTAAACATGCACTTATAAACAATTGTGATTATGTTATTTATAAACATATTAATAATATCTATTTTTTTTCTCAATTTCATGGTCTTTCAGACTTAATTCCCAAAAAGTCACAAGCTCTAAAATATAAAGCGAAAAAAAATCACTGATGACAAAGCACTGAACCATCATGCATATTACCCATATGGTCCTCTGTCCATATAGAGTTTAGAGGGCTGTTTTTCAGACTGTCTTTTGTCTTTTTTGCTCTGATTTTCAAAAGAACATTTACTGCAACTGTAACATAAACTGTGTTTGCACGTAAAAAGATCTGTTCGCACGTAAAAAAATCATCCAGACGTCGTGAATTTGAATTATAATTGGTTTGAAATCTTCAGGAAAATAATTATGTTCAGATGTTCATAAACAACAAAATTCTGTGGTACATGATATTTGTCAAAAGGCCTTTCATATAACTGGAACATGATGTTTCTTCTAACAATCATAACAGTAGCATAACAAGATTCCTCAAAAATGGTGTACCGTTATAATGTTGATTCTTTGTAAATCGGCCATTTCAAACAATTACACAATTAACACAAACAATAATCAAGTCATTTACCAGTAACTCTTTAAAGAGGCCTTTTCACAGATTTTGGCATGTATAGAAGCTTGTCATTAAATGCTTTATATTGATAAATTTGAACATTGGCCCTAAAAATCTCCAGTAAAAAACATAAATACCATTTAAAAAGGAAAACAAAGTAACCCGCAACTTTGCTCGAACCGCTGACCCATGCAGTCCTGGAATAAAAAGTCTCCCGCCTACACCACTCGACCATCCGTGCTCATGCTAAACGCAGATTTTTTACTTAAATAAGGCATTCTCGCAGTTTCCTATAATATAACGACAACAACAGAACTTGCCAAATTATTCAATCGTTTCGCTTGGCAATGCTTTATAATTTTCATGTTTTCAAATCGTCAAAAGATGCATATTATGGATATTTCAGAGCATGGTAAATGTTCAGTATTACTATTTCCTCACAAATATCTTAACTAAAACGAAAATTTGCTAATCTGGAACAATTTTTTATAATTTTGTCAAAATACCAAAACGTGAAAAGGCCCCTTTAACAAATACTCATGTCTATTTTTCAATGACGTTATACACAAAAATACAGTGTCCAACAAAAACATTGTTGGATAAGCCTGTGCAGACAGCTATATACATTGACCATGCATTATTACACAAGAGGGCCCTGATGACCCTGAAGTGCTCATCTATTGTAGAAGCCTTATTTTTCTGGTTTTTGACCCCACTTAACCCAGATTCAAACATGGCCTTGGTATTGTCAATATAAAGATTCTAACCCAATATTATCAAGACTGAGTTATTAATGTTGCCTCTAGCATGGTAAGAAGGTTTTTCAATATTTGACCTAGTGACCTAATTTTGGACGCACATGGCCAAGACTTTAACTTGGCCTTGTCATTGTCGAGATAAGCGTTCTGACCAAGTTGAATTGAGATTGAGTCATTAATGTGGCGTATAGAGTGCTTACAACGCTTTTCTAAGATTTGACACGTTGACCAAGTTTTTGAGCATATATGACCTGTTCATGTAACAATTATGATATTTAAATACGGATGGCAATTTTATTTGAATATTCGATTGAATGTTTGCTATTGGAATATTAAAAATGTGTAGGGTTATGAAAACCAAATCATTTTCCATTTATAAACTATTTTATTAAACTCGAAGACGGTGTTTCACCAAATACTACAAGTAATTTAAATTGACCTTATCATACACTGTTATAAAGAATAAACAGCTTGGTTTCAGATGTCAGTAATAATCAAATAACATCTGACAGTAGTACACATTTACAGTTAATTGGTGATTAAAACTTTCTATTTTAGACTTACAAAAACACTTCCAAACCAACAATATACATCATACATTCATTCATTTTTATTAGAAATTTTGCATACTTTGATATTTAAATTAATGCTTATCTAAGTGTTTTGTTAATGCGTAGCTTGTGCACGTTTTTTGACAATATGCACAAGTCAAAAGGGTCTGGCAATTTATTTTAAATACGAAATCAACAATCGTAATAAATAAATACATATGAGTTATACTACCATATTGCAAATTGGGTACTTCAATACAAAAAAAAAGAGTGTCTCTAAAGCACAAAGTAGATATTACCGCTATGCACTATTCAACTGAATGTAAATGTGAAAATTCAATTTCTGAATTTGGTAATCCATGCCATTTGTTAACTCTAGAAAATTAAAAGTTAATGTGAAGTTGAATTGATCTGTTTTAAGCAACAACATAATTGCATGATTACAAAACACAGTCTCAATATATTATGTTGAGTTTTGTGAAACAGAAATTTAATGAAGTGTTTATAAAAGGTTATGTCTTAAATAAATATTGCTTTAAACAACCATAACTAAATAAGTGTGACTCATAAATTCACTTGGAGCAGTGATGCACACATTAACTACGAGCAAACAACAATAACTCTTATGTGGAATAATGTTCTAATTTGAGTAAGAGTGTTCCCCCAAATAAAAAAGCGAATAAACTCTTTTGTTAGTGGGAAAATAAATAATGCTTAATATCTCGTTTACAATTTATCATATGTTGTAGTTAAGATAAATTTAAAACAGTATCTCAAAATAAAATTATTTAAAGAAAAACAAAATGGCATATCTAAAGAAGCAACATAATACCACAGTTTTTTTCTTCTTCCTGAAAACAATTGTGAAATTGAGTTGGAACAGTGTTGCCCTGAACAGGCGATATAGTCAAAGGTAATGGCAAATAACACGTTTGACATTAAATACATGTCTAATTGTCATCAAAAAAAAAATCATCTAAAAACAACAATGGAAGAAATCTGTACCAAACATCAAATGTTACTCTATGAAACAAAACATTTCTTAAAACAGAATAAATGCTGACAGAGTATAACATGAAATGTAAAACCTTCTCTTCTCATCTGCATCCTGTAAAACCTTCTCTCCTCATCTGCATCCTGTAAAACCTTCTCTCCTCATCTGCATCCTGTTGTTCATTTTACTTTGCATAACAATCACACAAACGTATTGTAGAGCATCACAAATGACAACAAGGAAGTCACATACATGCCTATTCCTCATTTCCAAGATAGAGATCAAGATCATAAAAATACACTATTTATAAACAATTCAAATGAAAAATAATCATGAAAGCGATCCAGTTGATTCCTTGGAACAGATGGTAGCTTGCTTTCAAAGTGTGTGACAGCATAATAAATCATCCAAGGAGAATTAAACAATTAAACATAACACCTAATAAGATACCTTTGATGCCATGACTTTTTTATGAAAGTACTTTATAAACCTAGGAATGATCTAACATTATTCTGCAACAAAATAAATCATCCAAGTGAATATTGAGACGAAAAAGAACACTTAATGCAAGTTCGGTGTTGCCAAGCATTCATGTTGAAAGTTAATGTTCCAAAATGTTTGTACTGAATCTTGTGAAACAAAACTATTTTACTTTAAACAAAGGATGTTCGCAACACTTGTTTGACCCACAATGATGGATGCACTGCTCTTTTTGTAACAGACTTACTGTGGTTTATTAAGTCCATCGCTCCTGGTAGCAAGAGTTGCAAGCTTCTTTTTGCGTTCACCATCCAGCTGTAGGATTGTGTTGGATGATCCTCCACAGACCAGCACCTTTCCCAGGGCGGTCACATGTATACCCGATGGCAATTTTAGGTCTGGGTCTGTGAAGGTGCAGAGCACTGTACCATCTCTGG
This sequence comes from Dreissena polymorpha, assembly GCF_020536995.1. Classification (NCBI taxonomy): domain Eukaryota; kingdom Metazoa; phylum Mollusca; class Bivalvia; order Myida; family Dreissenidae; genus Dreissena; species Dreissena polymorpha. The sequence continues at coordinate 39,299,166 of NC_068364.1, forward strand.
CAAGGGTGATGACCTTGTCGCGATCATAGTTTGTGACAAATATCTTGTCACCTGACGGACTCATTGCACACATATATACTGTAAAAGAGAGTAGAATCAATGAAATATTTATTTTACAGGATCATGTTAATTAAGTCACGGTTACATCTTATTCACACCAGCTATTTATTTTAATTAATAGAGTATGATATTTCTAACAATGAATAAATGATTATTTACTAAAACCCCATGAGGTATACATCAATATCATTCTCTAAGTAAGTAAATGTACTCACCGACATAGTCAGTGCTTGCTGACATAAATAATGTTATGGAATTCATTGAGATAGTCTCTTAAATCAACACTTACTCATTAACAGTAAAAAATAAGTCAAGACAACACTTGGCAAAGGAAGGACATTATTAATGAATAGGTTTCATTTACATAGGGTAAAAGTATAATGTCTATTATTTGAAAACAAAAGTATCTGCAACATGCAAAAGTAACTTAACAATTTGACGTTCATGCGAATATGTATACAGCATAATAAAATATGAAAAATCCTTATAATTATTTCAAAATATACCCAGATATATCCACCAATGTATTACCTGTGCAGATGCCTGATTCATCCTCATACAGCGTATTAAGCAGGTATCCGCTCATTGAATACTTGTAAAGTGCAGTGCCAGAAGTGAGATACAGGTCTTGAAGATTATTAGCGATACCCTAACACGAATGTTGAAACCGCAACTTCCTGTCCCTAACCAGCTGCCCATCATTCACCAAGACAAACTGAACCGCATGTCTCATAATGTCATCCACAGAAACAGCTACTTCACTTGGTGATATTTGACACATATATTTTGGATAGACATTAACATCACAATGTCCCACCACCTTATATTGATGATCTATTAGCTTAATTCTCCTATTATCATCTGCGACAAGGATCTGATCATTTGAGAGAACACAGACGGCCGTTATATCAAATCTCTTCTTTCCATCACTTGGTATGCTCACATCATACTTTGACTTTTCTTGCACAGTCAAAACCTTTTCTAAGTCACCATGCGGAGGCACAGTCTGAGTACATACAACAATCCTCCAAAGTTCTGACAACTTAGACAAGTGCTGTTGAAAATAACTTTCAGCCTGGAACGTCAGTGAACTTTTTACCTGAACTAAGTTCTCTATCAGATAAGTTTCAGACTGATTATTTTTTTCCAGAGATTTCTTACTTGCAATAAACGAGAGTTCTTCTTTACCCTTATCAACAATGTCATGATTGTGTCACTGAATTGTTTCAGTTCATTTTGAAGCTTGCTGCAATTGCCCACATTAGTGTTGACCGAAGCTTTCAGACTCGTCATCTTATCTTCTAGCTCTGTCAATGTTGTCTTCTCAATCTCGTCTAAAATTGTATTTATTTTCTGGCGTGTTTGACCTATTTCATGTAATTGTTTGTTGTACGAAACCTGCAAAGACTGCATGTTGGTGTCCCAATAATTCTGAAGTTACAAGAACAGTTCGAATCTTTCTTGATAGTTGCTGCAAGTCTGGCAGAGGTCCTTTAACTGACTCATATATCAGCGCTACTTTAGCAGATTGTCTGAAAGGAAAATAATACATAAATATGTGAATGTGGTTTAAATGACCATATATAAAAATATGTCCACACTTTGATTATCAGGGTTTTCCTGTTTTCAAAATGCTCTTTTCAGGTAAAATAGTCTTAGTTATGGCATGTATTTATTTAGTTTCAATTTCTAATTTTAATAAACACATACTTGATGTTAGTCACTATTGAAATTTTATTCAAACAAGTCACACTAACAAAACAGTTTTACTTTGCAAATATTGATGTAAATAATAATACGTGTAGATTGAATGGTCTATTTATGAAAACAAATGGGCCTTACTCTGTGAAAAAGGGGTTGAATTCATGTGCCTAAAGTTTTGTCCAAACACTTCCTGCCTTCATTGAATTTTTGCTAAGAAGAGACTTTCTTGAAACAAAAAATAGCATAACAGCGGAACGTGTAGTCCTAGATTAGCCTGTGCAGACTGCACATACTAATTTGGGACGACACATTCCGCACATGCATTAAACCCCTTTTTCACAGAGCATGGAACAATTATATTTGAAAGCAAATAAATGTCTTAATTACCTGTGACTAAGGAAAGCACAATTAGTGCAGCACAGCTGACTGTGGTCATTACAAAACATTTAGTGCTATCTAACCTTTTTCCCCGCGGAAATACCGTACGTTATAATAAAAAAGAATAACGGATACTTGTGTTGCTTGTGTTATTACTTCGGTTAAAATGTATAGATTTTCGTCATTATTATAAATAAATGTTAAATGAAGTAAAGTCAAATGTGATTGTCTATTCAATAATTTATCCGATATATTAATACGGTGTTTACACGCGAATGATAATTCCTTTAGTACCCCGAGAATAACGCGTTGCAGGCTATATAATTGGACTAATGTTTACATTGAAACATTTTCCAACATAACCACTTAGTATATGATAGGCCAAATACTGACATGAAAATGATTTCAATGTGACTGCTCATATGAAAGCAATAAGGGTCTTAGGTCGATGGGGAGCAATTTACAATCTTATACAATGAAGTTAGCTTAAAGCTCGGATAAACTATGTTTTCAAACTGTTAATAGTAAGAATTTAATGTACAGAGGTTCTACTGAGCCAATATTGCTGATCTTGAAAATATATCACGGTCAAAAAAATGTAAATGTTTTAATGGGTATTACAACTCTATGAGGACCATGTAACGCAATTAGGACAGATATTTTCATCATATTAAAGATCAACTTTAAAATATGCTCCTTCATATGGATGAAATTATTTAACTATTTATCACAGTATGTGTCAAACATTCATTACATTCGTTTAAATGATCATATCATCAGTAATTATTTCAAAGATATTATTTTCGCTTAGTAAAAATATGCTACTCCCATGAGGGACATAATATGTAAGACATAGTAATATATCTCTTTCTAGATTGAACAAATTCCCTTTTATTTATATCCATATAATACAATCATCAGAATTTTTTACAAAGTCAACATGCCTCTTTAAAGAATCATGTATGTAAACAATAACACCGCCGCTGCTCCGTTTTGATCCTACTCGCTTGTCTCTATTTAATATAAATGAGTTAAAGTTTGGAACATCGTAATTGTTAAAATCATTTAGCCATGTTTCCGTAAATAGCAAAATTTTGTGAGACATAAACAGTTTTTGCATTTCTTCATCGTCTAATTTGTTATAGGTTTTACCCACAAGTCCTTGAACGTTCAGTAAACACATCCTGACCTCGTTTAAACCCTCCCCGCATTCCTAAGTACGTTTCTGATTGGCCGGTATTACTGCACTCCGGGTTTCCTTGGTGTCGACTTGCTGGGATCCCAGCGAGTAGTCACGTTTTACCTCATCTGACGGGTTTCCTTGTCTATTTTTAGTTTCGCGTTTTGTCATCGTCGCATTTCCACGTGGTTCCGGTTTAGATTTGTTTGTTGACGTGTTCTTGTGTAACTGCTTGTTATCATTGTTAATTTTGTTTTGTGTTGACCTAACCACTTCACTAAAGGACTGATTACGTCCTTCTGTAGCCGATGAATCTGGGCATTGATCAGCACAAGGTTTGTTTTTGATTTTATGTTGCTTTTCTTCATAGGTTGCTGTTTTGTGTGGTTTGTTTACCTCCATGGGGGCGTGGCCTCTGTCACTTTCTTCGCAGCTGTGTTTACTATTTTCGGCTACTTCGAACACTTCAGAACACTTCTTCATTTTCAAAGTGACTTCTCCGATCAGCTGTTGGGATTGTACTGTCGACAACTGTGTCATTCGAATAAACACTGTAGTGTTTTCGGTCTTGCCTATTTCTTGTATCAGTAGTGTTATTTCTTAAGTCTTTCGTGGTATTACCCAGTCGGTCCATGTTCAGTGTTTCATACCAGTCTGGAAATTTATCCTTAACCATTTTCCCCTCAACATATAGTCTTGCTGGGTATCGGATCTGCATTTTAAGGCGTCTGCTTCTCGCGTCACGTGCTTCGTGGCTATTGTACAGATTGTATATTACTGTTAAGCCCTCCCGTTGATATTTAGTAATTATAACTGCAATAGTTTAAAATCCAATCATTGAACTTTATAACGAGTAGTGATTTCAGATATATGGATATTGTTCATTAGAATTTAAACTAATATAGTGTTAGACATGCCACAGCTAAAGTTTTAAATAAAACACCACCTATAGAGTAAAATTAACGTATGATATAATTATTATAATCCCTACATAGAAAGCAAAGCACACATGAGATGAAATTTGACAACTACTTTTGTACGTTTTATAGTCAAATTCATTAATAGATCTGTTTGCCTTTTGCTTTGGTTTTAGACGTTGTATCCATTTTCTTATTATGTTTGGATTTATATATCTTGTCTTTTTTAAGCAAGGAAAGCGACAAAAAGTATAAACGGTTTGACATCAGTTAATTTATGACGTTGAAAGTAGCTGTATGTCAATACCCTATTTTCAAAAGTGTGATGAATAAAACAACCGGACGTCTTTTAATAAAATTGCATCATGATGGTTTTATTGCAGAATACATCAGGCTTGAAGCCCATGAGTATACATACATATAACATACAATGTAGTCAACATTGGTCGATGAAATACAGGCATATACATATATAATTTTTAGCAATCTAAATTTACATTTAACAATACATGAATTTGCAACTCTAAAGACATGCTGATTGAAAATAAACAGCTTATTTCAAACAGGTATATATATTTATAACAGTGTTCAACGTTACGAACTTATTTAAGGTAAGTATATAATATGCATATTGTAGAATCGTATCTTATTTAAATATAATTGAATGTTCTAAGAAAGTGTATACATAAAGCGTTTATTGCTATGACTACAAATAGACAGTAGTACATGGAGAGTAACTATTGATAATACAATTATGTTCGCAATTTAGCTGCTTTAAATATAAATGTTGCAAGATTTTAAATTGTTTTTGCGTTGTCAGTTTGTAAGCGTTAGATAAATTTTAACATATTTTTATGATTCAAATAATATCTATGTATAAATTGTTTTCTAAGACTATTAAAAACTGGACATTCGAGTAAAAAATGGAACTCGTCTTCGAGAACGTTACAGTGCTTACATGTTCTGTTATAATACGGTGTCTTTTCAGGCTTGTGTTATCGCCCTGCTTCGACTCCAAGTCTCTGAGCAGATATTCTTAATCGCGTTAACTCGAATCTTAATTTTGAAATATTTACAAGGCTGAAATCTAAAATTTCCGTAAATGTAATAGTTTTTACCCCTTGCAGTTTGTTGTAACTCGGTTATCCAATCTTGAACGTAAATATCAGATATGCGTTGTTTTACAATAAATATAAAACAATTAACGTCCCCTACTCCCTGAAAATACCATGCCTCACCGAAACCTAGAGTATTTAATATATGTTTTAAATATTTTACCCAAGAATTGTTTTCGGGATGAAAATCAAGATCATGTAATAATATATTATAAACATTTTTTATATTTTTAACATAATCAGATTGTAATATTTTTAACCAATATTTTAAAACATAAACGATCCGTTTATTTATGAGGGGTTTACGTCCAAGTTCCCCGTAAATGAAATTATTTTGTGTTTGAGATCGGACACCTAGCAACTGTTTACAATAACGTAGGTGTATTCGTTCAATTTTGATGCTATTGTTAAATCCCCAAACTTCACAACCATAACTTAAAATTGGTTCAATAAGCTTATCAAATAATTCGAGACTATGGCTTACTGAGATATTTGTAAATTATATCAAATTTGATTTGAACTTAAAAAACTTGAATATAATTTTAATATTTAAACAAGCACAGGGTTGTTATAGATATTATTGATTAATAAGTCGTAATAAGAAAAACCTTAAAATATAGACCAAGGAATTATGTATCTTATTAAGCAAAATTTAGGTCCCTTGTACAAATGTATGTAACAAACATAATGAATACATTGGACGAGCATTCAACTGGTTTTTTGGTGCTTATAATAGTTGAATGGAAACCCTTTATGTTGCAATGCATTGAGCTAAAATTATTTTATTTCTATCATATCAGAAGCATCGAATTCACGCTTAAACCGTAATTTATTTTAGAAAGCAGATCGGTACACCATTCTTTAACCAAGATTCGATGCATTCATCCAGTTCGAGTTATTCGGATAACACAATGTGAAGGTTAAATGTTAAAGGTGCGGTGTATAGTCTGCTTCGATAACGTATGCATCTTCAGCCGACTTCGACATTAACCCCTTGATCACTGGGATTAAAGTCGTCCGTTAACATACGGCGCCGTAGGCAGCCACGGCACATTGACTTATTTCCCTCACAGGTACCCATTTATACAAATGGGTGGAGAGGAGCAAGCGTGGGATTAATTTTTTTGCTCAGAAAATCCAGTGCCCCGAGCGGGAGTCGACCCAGGGACCTTCCGATCCCTAGACCAGCATCCTACCACTAGACCACTGTCCCCACACAGTGCAAAGTGTAACCAGTGTTTGACATTTGTTTATATTATGAACGTTCGGTTACAGTAGCCTACTTATCAAAAAGATCCCTGATCTTTTGACGACATCAACTTGTTTAACGCATATTAATTAAGAAAGGCAAGAACGTCTGAATAATAACTACAAAAGCCAACTTTGTCAGTTACATGTGTATAATATCTTTTAATCTGTTACACATTTTGAACAAAACAAAATATATATGAAAGGAACAATACAAAAAGATAAACAGAATGTAATGTCCAAATGGCGGAATATAGTTTAAACCAGACTAGACTAGAGTAAATGTTAAAACCTCAGCTATAGACTATCACTACAACTGAGGCGGGTCGCGAAAGCGACCAGAAGAACTGCCATTAAGGTAGCTCCAACCACAGTCGAACTATTGATTTAGCGTCTCGTTTATACAATCATTGCCACCAAATAATGCACCGCATTCCAAATGTTAAAAAAATCAAACATTTTTTCTAAAGTATTTCAACTAGTGCATACAAGACAGGTTTTTATTCTGCTTATGGCAATGTAAAATACATCAGAATTTCTTTATTTAATAAGCCTGTGTGCTTGTTTGAAATTCGACTACACGGTTATATTTCGAGGAACGTGAAATGTTTTTTTCCGGTTTCGGACCTTTTCAAGGATTTATTCTTATACCTTAAGACATCGGCACAGACTGAAAGAAAACTGCGTGTATGCACTAAAGATTTTTGCAAAGGTATTTCAATAACTTGAGATATTTGCAAAAAAAAGTTCTTGAAGGTGTGATTACATTCTGCCAAGCCCGTGTGTAAAACCCGGGAAACCCCGTTGATTCTGCACCGTGATACTACTGAAATAACATTTATAGAAGCGCAATTACCTAATATATGAAATAAACACATTAGAGTTTCACCAGCCCATTTGCATATCAATTTGATTGGCTGACACCCCCATACTTTCTAAATGTGTCGCTCTGCCTATTCTTAAGCTGTGCGATACTAAACCCTTTGATAACAAATACAAGAAGAATTATATCCAGGTCGCGAGGTTGTAAAGTATGAAATGTATAACTTAGAATTAAAATCGCATTCAAACACAATATGAAGTAAAGGATGGAAGAAAATAATCAAGAAAACTTCAGACTTAATTAAAACTTCACGTATTGAAATTCCAAGGTAAACGACTCGGTTCATCTTGGGTTCCCATCTTACACGAACTAAAAAACTGGGCTAAACATAAACTAAATATCGACCTTTATCATTGCAACATGGCAAGTAAAAGTAATGTAACCGGTAATTTAAACACACATAAATTCATTATGAGTCCGGAGGGCAAATGTATCACCCTTGCTGTCTCCTTCTTCCTATAATATGCCCGTCAAATACACACTTCGACTTGCAAATCACTATATTTGCAACTACTATAAACCTTAAAATGAGAAACCCGTGTTTCGCGCTAAAAGAACTAAACAAAAAAACCCGTGAATTGTTCACGCTAAGACTTTCTCTTAACTAAGTACCTTGCCCACTACAAATACGAAACCGTATCCCAACAAAAGTACCGTCTATCTCGCCTTTGTGCGACACTCGTTTATCTGAATGCCATGCATCTAAGCCAAAAATAATGATTGAGTGCCGCCAGTCTAGACCGAAACTGGAAATCATTTTCCTTCCAAAATGTACCCCCATGCCGTGCTGCACACTCTCTTATCCTATTAAAATAGTGCAATATTTAGTGAAGCCTCTGAGGTTAAGCAGAAACAATTATGTCCATGAAAGTAATAAATGCATCTGGCCAACGTTCGATAGAACTATTTACAACTTTGCATTCCTATGGGCGACTGTTTAATGACTCATTTTTCAAAACGAGAACATAATCCTCATTTGTGTAATCCGTAAGCTCAACTGCCTCCTTAAAAAATAATGCAAGGTTAACTTGTTCGCCACGACCAATATGCGGTTTAAGGGACACAGGAACGTTGATTGATACATCATCATTAGTGTGTCTATGCAAAATAGAAATGATATGAAAGTAAGCAGTATCCATTTGAGACAGACTTGACCAAGTTATCGTTGCCTTGCACGTACATGCCTCGTGCTTACCCACGTTGTGACCACGCGGTAGCCCATCGGCTGTGCGAAAAATATCACCGAAATCAATAACCTCACCGTTTTTGGAACGTCGACGCTTTGAATGTGGCGCTGCTGCAGGTGCCGCTTCTGGTTATGGCTCAGGAACAAGGGCTGGTGCAGACTCTTTTACCGGCGCCGTTTCCGCCGCAGACCTTCTACGCAATCTGGCCATTGGCTGGGATTCATTCACCGGTGCAGGATCGACCGTCCCCCGTATCCCCCGTCCTTCTCATTTCATTTCAGCCAAAGCTATTTTGGCAAAAGGACGTGGTAAGTAAAACCCGAGCTTATAGACCGTATTGGTGACGTCAGAAAGTCACTGCCGTAATCGATTCCACGCTTAGATTGTTGTCGTTTGCTTGTATCTTATTATTGATACGAGATTTAAACCTTTATCTACCGAGCACATGTATCAGTTGCTTCAAATAAAATAAATGAATTGCTATACAAATTATTTTTTAATACTTAAGTCCCGTACTTTTGGCTATCATTCGAAGTTTTTTCTTTTTTGACTAAAAGCAAGGAACTGTGTGTTGATTTTAAGTGAACAAGTATGTCGAGTTCAAAGAAAAAGATGTAAGATCTATGATAAAGTTGCATACTTCTGTTCATCCGCATCGTTAATGATATAGGGGCAAACCCAATCACAAATATGGGTTTTTACCTTAAGTTTGTTTGTGATACGCAAGCTCATATATGGAGACCGTTATGTATTTTGTAGGTTTTGTTAGGGTCAGTGTGTGATTTTGCATTGGCCAGTCAAGTTTTCTTGATATATCATGAGGGCTTAAGGTGTATTTATTATTTCGCTGTATTTGTTTTTAAAGAAATCCGGATCTAGGGAGATTCGAACATCTTCTTTCAATTAATTCAATTGTTATTACTATGAGCAAACGTCAAGTGACGACGGTGTCCTTGACTTTAGAGGAAGCGACAAAGTGTTGTTCGAGGAAGTTCAAACATTAAAAAACTTTTTTAATTACTTTTAAACATTTTCAATGCAAATAAAAAAAATTAATAATAACGAAAATTAAACGTTGGTACTCGAGCCTGCAAAATCTGTTTTAGTGTGAAAGGCTTTGTATCGCTAGATTGTAGAATCACATGAAACGTTCACATAGTTATATCACCGTAAATATTGCACAATCCTCTGTTGTTTAAATCAAATTCGCCAAACGGATAGAGATATTTAGAATGTGATGTATTATGATTTGATCGAAAAATGCTATATATGGATGTAATGTAAATATATAGAACATAAAACTCAATAGAATGCGAACTATTTGTACCGAATGTACCATTTTACTAACCTGTCATTTAAAGGCGCTGACAACATGTTATTCATGGAAAACAATTTAGGCTAGTCATATCATATCCACATATTAATCTCTTTCTTTGATATAGCTATCAACGACACCTGAACTAGAACAGTGTGATAACCATATTTCGGACTATGGTATTTGGGACGTCTCTGCTATCATATGACCTTCTAGAACCATGATCAAAGTCTCTGTAATACGGGCTACACATGCTTGTCGTACGATCCTATGTTTCATAATCCGAGTACGTGTTTGATTAGACTATTGTATAGCCATATTTACATAAGTATATTATTGTCGTTGATATTGGCCATCATACTAAATGCAATGAAATAAGCCTGCAGTGAAGTAGAGTCAAGCAACAATATCGATAAGAAGCAGAAAGTGTGCGTTCAGTGACTGTGCAAGTCGAAACAGACCTGTGCAAACCCAATCACTTGCACGACGGTTACATTACATTCACATCTGTGTTGGGCTCAGAACGGACTATTGTTATGAAAGCGTCTCATTCATGTCATGATCATACCAAGCGTTCATCATTGAGGTTACAGTATACTAAACAATCTCTTGCACGACGGTTACATTGCATTAACTGCATTAAAGAAAACCATCTCATACCATGATATCTTATATCAGTCTTAATTCATTATTATAAAATTGATATAGTGTTTTGATGTTAAAAAACCAACATACATACACACGTCGAAGCAATTCCTAACGTCACTCAATACACATTATGTTCAATTGTTTACATTTGTAAAGTGCGTGGAATGATTCCATCTGCGTAAATGGGCAATAAATTAGTTCTAAAGAGTTGCATTAAAACTCGCAAGTTTTTGCACGATTTATCATACATTTAAAAGTCATATTTCTTATTTTAATGCATGCGATCTTAAATATCCAATCAAATATACATTGAATGCGTTTGTTCGGTTTTAGCTATTTGGTAGACAAAATGGCACCCTGAGCCTTTCGCAGAGTTGTATGTGAGAGCAAGGAACGACAACTCTGCGTGGAGATTGGTGCAAACCATGTTTCATGATTGATTTTTTTGTAATCACAACGAAACACCGCGGTTAACTCCATAATCTGCATGCTGTGCTCGAAAATAATGAACGTGATACGTACTGAAAAATACAGGCGGTAAAAAAACACCGTACAATTCCGTTCCGGGCTGAAAGTGAATTCACGTATACAAATATGAATTTGGTGATTTTAGCTTTATAATAAGCCGTGTTGAAACTATATTTGCTAGCAAGTATGTGTATGTACGTATGGCCAAATATAACCAGCATTAAACTCGCGAATAAGTTTTTGAAAAATGTAGAAGTATACATGTCAGTCGTCCTATGCATACACTCTGCATTTACGAAGCTATATATCCTTTTTATGTTCAAATATACGTTCACATCTCTAGTGAAAACATCAGGTATTGTGAATACATTTTGCAATTCGTTTACTTACTAGGTAATTGGATCTGCAATTTTTCGTCATAAGAACGTTGTCATCTTGAATATGTTGATAATGCATTTGCCACAATGGAAAGGACACTATCATAACAATAGCAGGATTAATTCTATAATCTGACTATAATTCAAAAACTTATTCGCGAGTTTAATGCTGGTTATACATACCACATACTTGCTAGCAAATATAGTTTCAACACGGCTTATTATAGAGCTAGAATCACCAAATATATTTAACGTTATCAAACATAAACACGTCCAATAGTATCAATATTTCTCCATCACGGAGATCGCTTAATCCTTTCTTTCTCGAAACATTCTCATCTCTCTAGGTTTACCAACGTTCAAAAGCTCGTGCGGCCGCCATGTTTACGAAGGTTTACGAACGCTAAGAGAGGTCTTACCCAGTCGTAGCTTTAAGCACAAATCTTACGACATCTTAGCTGCGATTTCTTTGATAAAACGGTTCGCAGTACTTACGATAAGCGTACGACAAAATTCTACGAATCTTACGTAAGATCACGCTAAGATATGTTGATAAAACGGCCTCCTTTGTTGACGGACGCACGCACACAAGCACGCATTCACATAAGAACGCCGGACATCACACGGTCACATAAGCTCACCATGTCACTTCGTGACAGGTGAGCTAAAAACAATCACTTTTTTGTTTTTACTTAAAAAAAAATTAATATTCAGTTGATTTTTACAATTGGTATTGTGAAATGTGATTATTAATAGTTAATAACCTTTTTATTTAAATAACATGCATTAAATAAATCACCATAATAACTTAAGATATGAGTCGCGCTCTGAGAAAATGGGGTTTAATGCATGTGCGTAAAGTGTTGTCCCAGATTAGCCAGTGCAGTCCACACAGGCCAATCAGGGACAACACTTTCCGCTTTTATTATATGTTTAAGAAAGACTCTTCTTAGCAAAAATCCAGTTTAGGCGGAAAGTGTTGTCCCTGATTAGCCTGTGTGGACTGCACATGCTAATCTGGTATGACACCTTATGCACATGCATTAAACCCCCTTTTCACAGAGCGGGACTCATATGTAAGTAGACGCAATGTTTTTATTGTGGTATTTTGCGAAATTACTTGTATCTAACGATAAATATGCATTAATAAATATGGACAATCGATCTTTTTGAGCTGTCATACATACAAACATGTACTTTCAATGACAAAGATATTTTGATATTATGCATTTATTACAATGTGAAATGTATCTGTAACCAAGTAACTTCATAAATAACGATCTTTATGTCACATAATTAATTTGTGATTATGATAACGTTGTTAAACCTTATTTATTTTATGTGTTTTGTAACATTGACACACCTACACGAATAAATGTGCTAACTTTATACTGTGTACTTGCTTAATTATCTAACCAACTTTTGTTCAACTGATGTGATGCACGAGATCTCATCATTCACACATGGTTGTTGTTGTGCGTCTGAAAAGAAAGTACATAGTGTTCAAATTCAAACATTCCACACTTGAACGAAAAAAGTGATGAATGGATACCAAATACCTAAATATAAGAAATAATTATGGTAAATATATGTCAGAATATGTTAAAAAATATTTACATACATGAACTGGACTGGAATGTGTCAATAGAAAACAGCAAACACACAATAAACAACAATGATTATCCCTAATGATTATTCCGTGCAAATTCATTATAAATGTTTTTATGTATAATTCAAAGTACAAAATTAACCTTTTGCTCCCAGTCTAACTTTCATTTTTAATATCTTACATGTGACTGACATTGTGAATTTTTTTATAATCATTTTGTGGTAAGAGTAAGTCAGTAAGTAAGGGTCATGAGATTTCATTAGTTAATATACCTTAACGTCCGTCCATTTCTTGATAACTTTGTCTATCTTGGGGCTTCACAATCAAATGCTGTTCACTCTGAAATCGAGTAGTAGTTTTCAGATTTGTGTTTACAATTGAAAATTAATTCTAAAGCTATGTACACTGGGTAATAAAGTAAATTCTATGCCAAAAATAAATATACAGTAGGCATCCGTATATACTATCGCGGTGGTGTAGTGGATGAGGTGTCCGCCTAGCGATCGAGTTCGTGGGTTCGCTCCCTACTCGGGGAGCATTCTCATTATCTCCTCCATAGACACCAAGTACTGGTTCTTCCCAGGAAACGGACTCGACAGTGTTCATATCTGCCTATATCGGCCTTCCTGTAATAGTCAGCAATTGACTGTAGGAAGTACGAAGTAGAAGAAGAAGTACGAAAACAAATATATAGCGAAAGAAGCGAAAATGTGTAAGATGAGAATGTTCCTTGAAAAGAGAGATACATTTACTCTAAAACAAACATAAAAATAAATTGTTTTCTTTAAATGTGGGGCATAAAAATAATGTATTGATTGATACTCCAATACTCTTCTGCCAAAAACATTAGATATAAACACACAATAACGATTTGTCATTTTAAAGGCTGACATTTCCAAACGCGGGAAAATATGATTTCGTTATAACAGTACTTGCAACTACAATTTAGAAAATAAATACATAAAATAAATGCATAAAACATTTCGATTCTTTGGTGTAAAATAACGATATGAATTTAATAAAAACTCAGTATCAATTACGAGACAAATTGACAGACATAAACGCTAAAATATTTGAAGACATGTGTCATGATATCCATACATTTAATACTACTATTAGTAAAGCATTACTATCATGAACTACTTGCCTCTGTTTACGTTGTCGGCCATCTTGCTTTGCTTTTTTGACATAAACGAGGGAAATCGTGTGAGGTTTTTCGACTGGTTCGCGATTTTCCAGATCGTACGCTTAACTAAATTTGTTTAGCTGCGACTCGATACTTACGACGGCGTTCATAAAACGGGTATTAGCGGATCGTAAATGAAATCGTAAGTGAAGGATTTAAGATAAGATCCGCTAAGATATGTTGATAAAACGGCCTCCAGGATATGGTGTCCGCCCAGCGACCAGAGGCCCATGGGTTTTGTCCCCACATATGGCATATTCTTTAGATCTTTATCAATAAATTACTAACTTGTTCTACTCCGGACTCGTTTCGACGTTATTGAGCTAAACTAAATTAGTTTAAACTGAATTAAAGGGCAACATTTCATGGATTAAAACAGAGGAATGTGACCATAACAAAGAAATAAGATTTTAATTTGTTACAAAATAATTTAACTGAATTCAATGACGTTGTATTCAAGATCTGCACATAAGCTAAATATGAAATCTACACAAAAAATGCAGACTAACACCCCGATGCATTATTCAAACGTTAACACTACGAGTTGACGACTAGGGATTTTATTACTTTTATCTATTGACATGTTTGTGCTTGTACATGTATATGTGTGGAAAATTGTTGTTGACTTAAAGCTTGTTATTGCATTCACAGTATCGATATTATGATTACTTTTAAATGTAAAGATAGCATAACCAAAACACGAGAACTGTGTTTAGTGATATCTAATCGTTACGGATACTGTATCGTCGAGTGCACTGATATTACATGTAAGATCAAGGTAACCTAAAGTGTTAACATTAAATGGACAAGTATTCTCCGAGGATTATAGGTCACTACATGATATGCATATCGTCCATTAAATACAGATGGAAAATCATACAAGGTATAGTGTTAAGTAAGTTAAACTTACAGAAACCACGTTGACATGTACTGGTTTATTACCGATAACCGATATCGCTTGTTTCCGATTACTGCCGATGTTACAAACAATTATGGACCTTAAAACAAATAGGTTATAATAAGCCTGCAACTTTAAAATAAATAAATTGGGAAAACATTTTTGCAACCATTGCGTCTACTCGACAATCGACATTCGAATATCGAGCTGGGACGAATATCCAGCCAGCTCTAACATCGACATTCATCACAAGACCTGAATATCAAGCTGGGACGAATATCGAGCTAGCTCTCACATCGACATTCGGCACTAGTCTCGAATGAGCTGGAGCGAATGTCGAGCCAGCTCTGACATCGACATTCGACAACAGTCCCGAATATCGAGCTGGGGCGAATGTCGAGCCAGCTCTGACATCGACATTCGGCAAAAGTCCCAAAGACTTAAGATTATTATAATTTCAAAAACTCATTATAGATAACGAAGTTCGTATAGGAAGCGAATGAGTGTTTAACATATACGTCATAATCGCCTTCTTTAATATCTCTTATCACATCCAATCATTTTTGTAGTATATACACGTTTTCATAATAATGAAATACTTGTGCTGGATTATGTTTTTATCATACACGAACTGTGAACATAAAAATGTGTTGCATACATATGTTCATAGCAATTTCAATAATATGTTACTGCTTATCAATATATGTATGCATACCAATGTAATGCCGTGAATTGATCAAGTCTTGTCAAGAATGTCAACTAATACCGTTGATATGCCCCTTTAAGAGTATTGTGTACGTCCTGTTTTAAGTTGGAAACGTAATAAACCTAACTTTAATGATCTCGATACATATTACTAATTATGTGTGTCTACATTTGCATTGACATACAGCAATACATTGATCAAGTCATGCCCAGAGTTGAATAACGCTGATATGCCTCTTTAAGTGTATTCTAAACATCTTTTTTGGCGGTGTGGGGGTGGTGTGTATAATCCTAATTTTACTGATTTTGCTACAAATAATGTGTGTTTTCATTTACATTTAAATCTTCTTTTGCATTGGCATATCGCAATATATTGGTAAAGCCATGTCAAGAATTACAATTAGTATCGCCGAAATGCCATTTTAAATGTACGGTAAACATCTTGTTTTCGGTTGGATGCTTTATTTACCTGCTTTTTCTGATATTGCTGCACATAATGTGAGATTTCATTTACATTTAAATTTAAATCTACTTTTTCATTGGCATATTGTTATACATGTACTAGTATGTGTTTTGACCTGATGTTGTTGTTTTTTTTTTCATTGTATTTTACTTCAAGCAATAACACTGCAGTTGTGGACAAACGACCCCGGTGACCAATGTTGTTTTTATAATATTTTTATTAAGCTATAACTCATAAAACATTTGATTAAATTTGGACAAAATCTTGATATGGGAAGGCATGTAAAATAAAAATGACTTGGGTGCATTTTTCAAATTTTCATGTAAAATTCTGATGTTTTTGTTGTTGTTAAAAACTAATAAAAGCATTAATTATTCGATTGATGTGGTTTTCAAAATGAATTTACAGCCCAGTGGAATCAGAATGATATATTTGGAGAGAAATAGAGGTTATTTATTAAAGTGTTCTCTTTAATTTACACAGTTTTATGTTATTACCTTATTTATTAAATAACACTATTTTCATTAAAACTGCAGTATACGTCATTTATGTAGTCATTGGACATATTCATTTGAAATTTGGCATATCTTAATAAGAGGGATGCTTCTTAATGCTTTTTCAATTATGACAGTGCTGTAATTTAAGAAGTGTATGCATTCGTGTGATTTATATTTTAACTTGAATACAACATAAAAACACAATACATCCAGCAATACTTTGATATAAAGCAGATATTTATACAATGCTATTTGTCTTTTTGTTCTTGTATTTTTTTATGTGTCTTGTTACACACAACCGAATATTAACTTTGAAATCAATGCGACAGAAATAACAAATAAAAGCGGCGCGTATAGTGTTGACATTATGATTACATGTGCCCATTAAACATGTCTGGACACAAACGTCTGCTTTCACTTAATCCATATGGTAGGGATATGCAGAAGCTTTAAGTCCCCGATGTGTCGTTTATTTCGGGGTTGCTAGCATATTATCGTCGTAATGTGAGGTTCATTTCGCACTAAAAAAATGCATCAACGGTGATGACGTCATTCGTTGTTTAAGGTAGCGCACCCGTTATGATTTCCCGCGAATTCTTCGAAGGTTGAAAAGCCTAATATTAGGTGCCGTAGCCTATTGGTAAAAGCGATAGACTAGAAATCTTTTGGGATATTCCCGAGCAGTTTTGAATCCTGCCGACGACGTATACTTTTTTGCCACGCGTTTTATTTATTTTCTAACGTAATTTGATTTAATATGGCGTATAAGCTATATTTATTGTTAAATATGTTGCAATTTTATGAACATTCTTCAATTTTTAAAATTAAAACAACGTTATGGCTAAATTGGTTGATTTACTGCTGAAAATACGAAACACGCATGTTGCATTTTTATTTTAATTTCAAAAAGTAAACGGTAAATCTGTTTATTTCTTGGTATTTTTGCTGTATATAGTGTATCTATAAAAAACTAACTTCAAAATATTACTTAAATGATACTATTTTGAATTATATGACACTTTTTTTTAACCAACCCAATTTCTACTTGCCTGAAACCACTTACATTTCATGGCGCTCTTCCATAGATAACAAGTTATAAAATAAATGTCTGTAAAAGAAAACTTTTTTCATCTTGTTTAAACTTTAAACACCTTTACTGCATCTGTACACACCAACTACATGCCTATATTTGGAAATCTAGATAAATTATGGAGCTTTCATATACCCCAGGGGTGCACAAAAACTGAACAAAAGCCGAGTGTGGGGGTGGTTTTGAAAAAATCTGTATATTTTTTTAAAAAGCATGGAAATACTACCTCAAAATTTGCATGCAGTTCAGTGATATGATGCTGATTAAGAAAATAATATATTTGATTATATTTGGATAGGTGCCCATTACGGGTGCGCTACCTTAACACGAGCGGTCAATATAGAGACCAATCGTGTCCGGTTCATACACTTGTTAGTGTCCCTTTCGCATTCTTCCTGTTTTTTCATTTAAAACAGTCATATAAATAAGCATTTAAATACGTATATATATAAGATGTAATAATTATTGTAATTGAGATGCCGTGTAAAGCTGTTGTAGATAAGCATATGTTCATATGTTTTCTTCATTTGTAACTTTAGGCCGAACTTAAGAGCTTTACTATTTGTATCTAGCGGCTAAACGCAGATATCTTCGATAGGCCGCTGTTAGGGTATTTCAATATATACAATGTATAGAGGAGCCATAGCATATAACAAGCACCATATGCATATTAAATACAGAAACGAAATATAAGTAAACCATTAACGTCAATAATTACTTAACTTTTTGAAAGAACACATTTTTTCCACGGCCGGTGTTCATAAATCTCCTTTGGGAAGTCTTAACGTTAGTTCTTTTGCAATATGCCGATGTTAGTGTTTTGCGATATACAAAATACATCTGAGCCATAGGAAACAATGATAAAATAAACATAATTAACATTAAACATTATTACACGCTTTGAAATCATTTTTTTTCAGGGGATTCAATGTACACGGTAGCGGCCACGTGTATTTATCTACGTCTGGCCGCTGCCGATGCCACTCGCTGAAATCACGAATATGACTTTAAACATAGTTATTTGATTAAGTTCTAATTTGAACAATTTGAAAAGTGTATTCTATTGTAACAAGAAAGCGTTTTTATCTCAGCCCCCCCCCCCCCCATATATTTGGATAGAAATATCCGCAATCTTGGTCGCAAGTGTGCTTACTGAAATATTGTCGTTGACTGGAATGACTGTCAATAATGAGATTCTGAGATCGAAATACGCCTTCGAAGAACTGTATGTGTTCTTGTTTTATGCTATTGTTGTTGTTTTTTTCAACCAAATGTACATGATTGAAATGCTATATTTACACTGTCGTAATATCTACAACGAATCACACGTAACTGACGTGGACTTTACTTGATTACTGTATTTAGACTTTGGTACGATTTGATGCGTGTCAATTCGTAAAGATAAATGGCTTGCGCTTGTTTACTATTTATCCCGATACAAAAGTCCATGTGTTGACGATTATATAGGTCCGTTAAGAGCGTTCAAATGGAGAAAAACATTGAGTTTTTCAATTTGCTTACTTTCTGTTCCCACTGTTCTGGAATCGGATACCAACACATGCCGATAGCGGTCAATGAATTTCAAAATCAACACGTTCACTAAGATTGACTTCAAAATCCGATAAAAGCCAATAATGTTTTTTAAGATCACCACAATAATTTAAACCGAAAACCAAGATTTAAATCATGGCGCCAATTGAGATAGATGGGACATGTCATTTCATTTTGTATGAAACGATCACGATCGTGTTTCCGTAAGTAGTGCATTCTTATAGGAGTGTGTACATTACCAAACGTGTATCAATAATCAAAGCTCTCTTACGATACGATTCTATTATGTTACATGGTATACCTATTATATTC
Source organism: Dreissena polymorpha (assembly GCF_020536995.1). NCBI lineage: Eukaryota > Metazoa > Mollusca > Bivalvia > Myida > Dreissenidae > Dreissena > Dreissena polymorpha. The sequence goes on from NC_068364.1 coordinate 39,318,957, forward strand.
CTATATTTGGTTTTGAATTGATAATGTGAAATAAATTGTAACGTCAAGTCTGCAAAACAGCGCAAGCGTTAATGTAATTAAATAACGTTATGGCACGTATAAATGGATAAGAAAGTATTTTTTAGTTTTAAAATATAAAATTGCATGTTTGCATAACGAAAATGAGTATAGGGATAATACACGTTTTCGAGGGCATGATCATCTGCGGGCGCTCGAAAAATCCGTTCCTGCCCTTGTGCGCAGCACGAGGGCAGGAACGGATTTTGAGAGCGCCCGCAGATGATCATGTCCGAGAAAATGTGTATTTTCGCTATTATTGCATAAACAGATCACACATACCAAAATAAATTAAAATATCATTGAAAACAATGTTTTTTTCATTCGACATCGACAAAATAATTCGATTATTTCAATACAGTTCAAGGTTGTGTTTTACATATGCCTCACTCGGTCATCATCCGAAATGACGAGGCTTAACCTACGGATAGGCAGTTTACGATTTAAAATGTGTTTAAACAGTGGATTTATGCAAAGTTGAAATGCAGCCGCGCAAATTAAGAAATGAGGAATTATTTTGGAATTTACAGCAGGATCGTTTAAAATACATAATCACTTAAATTTACAGCATAGTCTTTTGAAAGTGTTGAGTAAATAACCTTAACTTCATTGACGTTGCCAATACAATAAAGCTGTTGTCAAGAAAGTGCAGATGGTATAAGTTGAAAAGTGGATTGAAATAGTCATTGCCATTATCCCTGCATGCATGAGGAAACTGGTGCTTATTCAGTTCCCCATTTATGCTTGGAAAGTCGTCGAACACCGTCGTCGAAGGCTGGAGAAGGGAAGTAACTTCGTGTGGACCAGATTATGGATATGAAAAACACATAACAGGGCTTGAACGGCACGTGAATCGCCTTGTTAATGCACGATTTCTTCCGTTCAAGCCCTCCTTTTGTCAAGTTTCTGCACCCCATTAGAGGGCATTATAGATAGAGTTTATGCAATAATATGAATTCAATATCATGTAGATTGTATCGTCTTTTATGTGAAGAATGCTTTCGTCAAGGCCGTCAAATACGAAATACGGAAAATAATTGTACGTACGACACGATAAATAGTGGACGGTGACGGAATAATATGAATGATGACAGTCTATTTAGACATATATATAGGTACATGTATATACAAATATAGCGATATCATCATGTCAGATAAAACCGCGCGGAGTTGCACTATTTCATCATATTCGAGGCGCCTGCATTTAATATGTACCGTAATTAACGTTTGTGTGCGGGTCATAGAAGAGGAAATTGAAATATTTTATATAACGGTCTATATAACGTGCAATACCCGATAGCTATGACGTACGCACGCGATAGTTATGACGCGCAAGAGCGATAACAATGACGCGCGCACGCGACCAATATCTGATGACCAATGAGAAAACGTATCAGATCGGAAAAGTTAGCTCGTGTGCAAGCAATACATGACCAATTAAACTGAAAAAAACACACATCGCAGTGTTTCAAGCACATGACTACATTCTGACCCATTAGTGGTTTCAGCATTAATGTTCAGTTTTTACTAAAATTTAATTGAATAAATACTTATTTACACACTTCCGGTAATATGACTAAAAGTTTGTTTGTATTTTCGTGCAAGCTTGATGCGATATTTTAGTGGCTAACTCGGTGAGTTAAAGTGATATTATGCGCATTTGTCACTGTTGAATTGATCTGAAAAGAATTCACAGGTCAAAATAGTTAGTTAAATGTGGTAACTGACTAATTATCTACAAATCATCTTGTTACCAGTTGTTTATAAAAAATATGTATTATATTCGATATTTTACATGATTGTACAGTCCTCTAAGCCGAAATGATCCGTAAAACCAAATTGTGTCTTTTTGTCGTATGAACCAAACTGCACTTAAACTAAATTTAGATACACATCGTACATCGAATCATTTCAGTTGTCTAAACGAAAGTACGGTTGATATTCAAAAGCATTATCTTGCTCATTCCGGGATATTGTTTTAGAATGTTGACGCTGCATTAACAAATATCAGAGTATATGAAGTGAAAACACCAAAAATAAACAACGGTTTCGATAGACACCCATAAACATAGCACATACTGTAAGATGCGCATAATATCACTTTAAGAATGGGACGTTAAGCCTAGGAGGAAATAGAGGAATTAAAGCGCTAACGATAAAGTTTTTCAGTTGCTGATATTAACTGTCGTTATTAAAGGGGCCTTTTCACATTTTGGTAAATTGACAAAATAAAAAACAGGTTTCAGATTCGTTTTTTTCGTTGTAGTTGTGATGTGTGTGAGGAAACAGTAATACTGAACATTTACCATGCTCTAAAATATCCATTATATTCATCTTTTGACGATTTAAATCCTGAAAATTATAAAGCGTTGCAACGCGAAACACTTGAATAATTTGGAGAGTTTTGTTGTCGTCATTATATTTTGTGATACTACAAGGCTTGCTTATAATATAGTATAAGATACGTCACTGATTGTATGAGCACGAACGGCCGATTGATCTAAGCGATAGACTTTTACTCCAGTTGTTGATCCATGGTACATGTAACTCTTGATTATCGGACTCTGCTAAACGCTTCACCAATTGTAATCCTCGTAGTTTGTTCAATACATCTAAACCATATAAAAATACTAAAAAGAGGGACTTATCGTCACCAGAAATTTTAGTGGAATACAAAAAACATAAATTAAACATATCCCCAGAACCCTGCGAAACGAATACTCGGAACAAAGCAATGGCATAGAACATATCCCTGGACCAGGGCGCAATTGATACCATCGCCGCTGCGCTTAAATATACTCTACAAAGCAATATCGAGGTAATGTTTCAAACATCAATTCAAACAATTATCGAGGGAGTGATTTCTGGTATGCAAACTTGAAGATGAAAACAGCAGCCTAAAAGCCTCTAACGAAATCCTTAGAAAAACTGTTCCCGACCTCGAACTCCGCTCCGACGCAGCGCAGCTGAGCAGTACAGCAAACGCAACTGTTTGTGGATTTCCGGAATTCTAGATTCCGAAATTGGAAACACCGACGACTTGGTCCTTGGAGTTTGCAAGGCCCTTCAAACAATTATAAATGTCGCCGATAGAAGCCACCGTCTTGGTAGATCAAGGGAATGGTTCGAGGGTTATTCTGGTAAAATTCGCAACTTACAGAGTCTGACAGAAATTTTACAATTACCGCTCTAGATTTAGATCTATGAACAGCTTACAACTAACCGTTCACATCACTTGTTCGAAGCTCACTCGCTGGTAAGTGCAGGTTGTCTCCTTTTGACATGGTATTTTGATGGAAACATTCTCATCAAAACCAAACACGAAGAAGGCACTTCAGTCCTGCACATAGTTTCCCTACACGACTTAGAGCCGTATCGCTAGACAAAGCTTTCTAATCTGGACGGTGTAGTTTAAATTAGTAACGACATATTATTTACACATTCACATTCAAACGTTGTGTTTATTATGTGTATGCGCTTTGCATAAATAATCGATGCGTTATTATTTCCCACCACAACCAAGACGTACAGTGTAACTAAATATAAATTTATATATAGTAATAGAGAGAACTTTCTTTTTAAGCACCCGTTATCATCGCATGCTCAAAGTAACGTAGTATATTGTTATATCTCATCCTACAAAAATGACCTAATCCGATTGGCTTAGACTGCCTTAGAGCGGTCACGTACCCATGGTGTACTTTCCATATACCCCGAGTAATGGAGCTTCGCTCTCGTATGTTATGGAACTCTTAAACTTTTGTTCATGATCACTGCCAATTGTTTGAAATGTTAACAATGTAAATAAGCTTTTCACTGAAAATGACCATTACCCAAGACAGTGATTACCTTTTTGGACATGCCTCTTTACTAAACCAGACTACACGTTGGAATTTTGTGTTTAATTGTCTATCATAATTTCTTGTTGTTTTCAGCTCATGTCCCATCTCTGATTTTAATTGGAGTCTCATATGACAGGTCGAACCATATCGTCACCTCTCACTTCCGCATTGGTTTTCACTATTACACGCGCATATGCACACCTCCACACACATACACGGACCCACTCTTCCATACTCATTCACCCACGAACGCATGAACATACACAGACATGCCTACATTAGTACACCACTATAGCCCGAAGGTCGAATATTTAAAGCACCAACATATAAAACAAGGTAAATAATCCATTTGCCTCACCCGAGACTCAACTCAACCGGACTGACCTGGTCTTTCGGTATCTTTCTTGTATTAAATCTTCTTGGAGCACATCGTTGAGTCTGGTAAAATTTCGAATACGTATAACAACTGCCGATAGTTCCAGTACTGTTTCTCGTGCCTAATGTCAATAACATTTTCCTTTCCACCCAGGAATGATATGATGTCTAGCACGTGTTGCGTTTACAAGAGAAACATATGTTTAAAATACAAATGGCGTCTTGTAATCGATTTCGTAAGAACCATGTCCTCTTTCCTGTGGAGATGTATTCTATCCTATATCATCGGCAAACCATCACGGTTCCCAGACCATTCACACCGTATATCCATTCAAAGATCACAATCTCGGAAACTCACCAATCCAATATCAATCTGGCATGCGTTTTACTAAAACTCCTGATTTCTTCATTCGGATGTATTGTCGCCTACATGTTACTACATATTTTATTATGTGGCGATATCCACCCAAACCAGGTCAGTTTTCCACACAGAACCCAGCGTCTGCTTCAACATCAATTATCTCTTCTCTCAATCACTTGATTTAAGTAACCATTTATCATTCATGCACTACAACGTCTAAAGTATCATAAAAATTAGACATTGTATATACCGAATTAAAGGAATCCGACATTTTATCGTTCTCAGAAACATGGCTTACCGAAACGTCCCAAACACAAGATCTGATTTTCATCAACTACCATCCCCTTGAAAGAAATGATCGGACTGGAGACAGTCACGATTGAATCTTAAACTACTTTAGAAGTAATCTATCTTACAAAAGACGCACCGACCTAAAAATTAATGGTACTGAAATAATCTGTTTTGAAATTTTTACCTCTTTTTAAACATACCATTTTTGGTATATTTTACAGACTGCCAGATACACCGACACATATACACTCAGCTATTAAAAACTCTTTACATCCTGCTGTTGAAACGGGAATAATTAACATTGTTATTACCGGTGACTTTAACATCAACTTCCAGGACCCTAACACCAAACTCAAACAGCCAATACGGCATCGACCAAACCATGAATGAACCTACATATTACATTGAGCGTTCCTCGTTAGCAATTGACATAATACGTACCTCTGATCCTAACCTTAAAATTCACGCATCGGGGGTGGGAGACCCGTGTCTAGATCAAAATATTAAATATCACTGTCCTATATGGTCTTCTTAATTTTAAATAGGCACACACACAAACACACACATTTAAGCGTCACATATGGCATTTTGATCAGGGCAAATACGAAACGCACCGCGAAGTTATGGCTAACAAAGACTTGGACGCAAAAAGCATAACGACGTTAATATATATTCAAAAACCTTAAGCCTAAACCTTATATCTACGGCGACAAACCATATGCCTAACAAACTTATTACAATTCGCCCCATCAAACCACCTTGGATAACCACTTACATACAAATGTGCTTCGGTATTGTCGACGGTTGTTTCGCAAAGCCGAACAAACAACCTTTGAACGCGACTGGTTAAATTCAGAACTCTGGGAAACAAAGTTGTTGCCAAAATTAGACGCGCAAAACAAAATCACCAAGAGAAGTTGGCTGAAAAGCTTCAATCAACGCCAAATTCTAGATCATGATGGTCATGTTTAAAAAGCTTCGTTCGACACAATGCAACTTCATTTATACCATCACTTATCCAACAAGATTTAATAATGGAAGACGACACACTAAAGGCTACTGTCCTCAATAACTCCTTCACAGAACAAACGCTGCTTTACGAATCAGAAGCACCTAACAAAAGCCAGTGCAATTATCAACACAACATTGACAACAAAACTCTAGAGTTCCCTCGTGGTTACTCCAACTGAGGTTGAATCAGTGCTACTGTGCTACCCTTAAAAAAGCATCTGACCCAGATTCATTTAACAACCGTTTTCTAAAAGAACGTTTAACCAAACTCTATGTTTCTCAAAGTGATATTTTCAATACTTCCTTACGCACCTCTGTATTTCCGGAACCATGGACAGAATCATATCCTTTCTAAGCTCATGTGGAAAAGTATTTAAAAACAAATGTTATTAAGCATAAATTAAACTTCCTTAATACTCATCAGATTATCTGCCCCTTACAAGCTGGATTTGTTCCTGGTGACTGGAAAATAGGTCAGAGCTATATTCTGCGATATAAGAATAGCATTCGACCGTATATGGCATAATGAATTATTGTTTAAGCTTTCGAATATAGGCATACGAGGCGGTCTTTTAACCTGGTTCAAATCTTACCTTAGAAACCGCAAACAAAAAGGTGTTCTCCCAAACGTAGCATCCAACTGGTCTCAAGGCTTGAGAACCCCAGGGCTCAATTTTAGGGCCTCTTCTGTTTTAATGTTCATTTATGGTATTGACCAAGATATTGACGCAAAAATAAGGTTATTTGCCGATGACACTAGCCTTTATGTTGTCGTCGACAATGCAGTCAACGCTGCAGCTACACGTAACTCCGAACTCGAAAGAATCAACACATGGGCTAAACATTGCTTGTCTGTTTTAATCCTAAAAACACAGAGTCAATGATTATAAGTCGCAAGACAAGCACAATTCTGGATTGGTTGCTTAGTTGATTAATGGGTGATTGGATGGGTCTACGAATAAATTGGTACATGTATAAATGATTGACTGCTTTACTGACGGACTGAACACAAAACTGATAATCTGAATTACAAACCGAACGATCGACTAATCAGCTGACTGAATTACTAACATAATGATGTCATTTAAGATAAAAATCGAAAGGTTAAAATTGAGGTCCCGTCGGTCCGTATATTATTTTGCTTTTCATATATATCGGCCTTAAAACGTCCTTCCAAATTTACATTAATAGGGTTAACCAGTTTACATATATAAATGTTTCGTTTAGTATATTTACATGTAACACAATCACTGAATACATTTTGTGTATAAAATATAATCGGATTTTAACTTCTATACAGTGCGTTGTTAATAAACTTCTATAAAGCACAACACATTTGAACGTTTACCTTACGGTACGCACGTTCAATCATATATTATTTATGAACACCAAGACAAACAATCAATTTCATTTTGATAATGTGATACTTATACATCTTTGTTTTTACAATATGTTTTTAGCAACAATAACACTACATTTAAAGGGGCCTTTTCACAGATTTTGGCATTTTTTAACTTATTTATTAAATGCTTTACATTGATAAATGTAAACATTGGATCGTAAAAGCTCCAGTAAAAAATCAAGAATAAAATTTAAAAAAGGAACAGAACATTGCCCGGAGCAGGTTTCGAACCAGTGACCCATGGAGTCCTGCCAGACTCCTGAAGTAAAAACGCTTTAGCCTACTGAGCTATTCCGCCAAATACACATACTTGACGTATTTTATACCTTATATAAGCAATCTTCGTAGTTGCACAAAATTTAACGACAAAAACAGAACTCTCCAAATTATTCAATCGTTTCGCGTTGCAACGCTTTATAACTTTTAGGTTTTAAAATCGTCAAAAGATGCATATAATGGCTATATAAGAGCATGGTAAATGTTCAGTATTACTGTTTCCTCACTTATATCATAACTAAAACGAAAATTTGCGAATCTGAAACAACTTTTTTCAATTTTGTCAATTTACCAAAGCGTGAAAAGATCCCTTTAACGTAAGGCTTATACGAACCTTGGAATTACACCTAAGAACGTATGACATTCATTACATTTCAACTACACACTGCTAATCCGACACAAATGTTTATCTCTCACTGCGAGGCTGCAAACTAGTTTAACACCATTCACACATAAGAAGCAAATACACTCAGAGAGATGACCTCAATGAAAAGCAGGAAATGAGCTCGATTATTTCATCAACCCCACTACTTGACTCGAGTTCGAAATCGTCATCCGACGAACCAAAGTTGAACCCACAATGTTGATGAGTGATAGATTGATGTGAATAATTGTCATTACCGTACTAAATCATGTATTTAAAAAGGCGAATGTTAAATCATGTAAATCATGTGTACTACACAAATTTTAATTCAATAAGTCGGTGCGTGTTTTACATGGACAGTGTACACAACCAATTGTGTAATAGTAGTATGGCGACCGATTTGACATTTTTCTTTTCTAGAAAAATTATTTTTCTCTATTTTGGCATTTTACAAATCCGATGGGCGTTATAAAGTTAATACATGGTTAAGGTATTTACAAAACACTTTGTAACAATATTTGTTCCTACTTTTTTTAAGCTCGACTTTTGAACGAAAAGGCCGTGAGTTTTACTTGCTTGGGCATCATTGTTTATGTTTATTACCTGCCTTGTGACTTGTATGTTATGAACTACAAGTTATATTTTTAGTAATTGTTTTTACAAAAGCAACATGAGACACCTTTAATATATAGAATACAATTGTATTTAAAATGTTAAACACTTTAACTCCTTTCAAATAAAACTACACATGCATTTTATCCCATCTTCACTTCGACATTGATGGTATAACAACCCATGGAATAGACTAGCCTCTATCCCACGTTGTTGAATAAACCTGTTGCGTGCACGGACAAATAAACGTCATTAACAAACAAACACTCGTTCCTTGTGTTTTTTTGTTTTTGTTTTTTTTTGTTTCCAAACATGCCACGTTTGTTTGTTATTTTTCTTGTTTAGTAAAAAATACTAGGATTAGCATTGAATAGAGAGAAGTTTATGTTGCTCGGCTCGCCAAGGCTCGCGCTCTCGGCGTTCTGTGTGAGCCTGGCAACATAAACTTCTCTATTCAACGCTATCCTAGTATTCTCTATGTACAACGAACACATTGTCATTGCAACATGCTGTCTAATAATACTCTTTTGTTAATATGAGCCTCACTCTGGGAAAACAGGTGGGGGGGGGGGCTTATGCATGTCTGCACAGGCTAATCAGGGACAACACTTTTTAGCCTAACATGGATTTTTGTTTAGAAGTGACTGCCTTTAAAAGATAAAGCGCAAACTTTACGCACATGCATTAAGCCCAGTTTTCTAAGAAAGACGCTCATATTATTAGTCTTAAATTATATGGCTTGATTAGTCATTGTCAGCTTGGGTACTACTTAAATGTACCAGGGGTACTCTTAAGTATACTTAGATGTACCCCAGGAATGGAAAATATACTAAAGCATACCCGTGAATTATCGGCTACTTTTTTCAAATTATGTTAATATTAATGTCAATATTTTGTAAAATGGCCTCTTTATTATCGAAAATTCATACTTTAAAAATAATGTTGAAACTTGTGTACATTCTTAATTGGCTGGGTACATTTTATTATATTTTTGTTTGCTCCTGGGGTACATTTAAGTAGTGCCCTAGCTGACAATGACTCATCGAGCGTAAATTAGCATGTTCACCATCAAAGCCTGAATACAATCTGTTACATGAATTTTGTTGGATAATCAGTTTTGAGTTGACATTAATGATAGACAAAGTGTGAATATTTATGCAACACAAATGTTGTTTAGTTAAAGCGCATGTACATTGTAAACCAATTTCGTTGATTTACAGAGCAATTTTTCAGCCATTCATTTACACTTATAAAGATGTTTAAATTTTGCCAGAAAATAAAAATATTAAAACTACTGAGTACATACTTTATACAATCTTGCAGTGCTGGCCTTGATATGTCCATCAAGTGCAAGTAAATAAACAAATTCTAGTCAGTATGTTTGTTAAATTTTTAATTGCATATTTCGACACTTGTCACAGTTGTTCACTTACATGTATGTCAAGTCGGTCAGTTTTCCGTCACACACTTTTCCTGTGTAAGCATGTTTACTACTACAAAGTACTCACACTTCTCCAGGGATAGCTGGCTTACTAGTACAAAGTACTCACTCTTTACCTGGAATATTTGGGTTACTAGTACAAATTACTCACACTTCTCCTGGGTTAGCTGGTTTATAAGTACAATGTACTCACACTTTTCCTTGAATAGCTGGTTTACTAGTAACGGCCACCGGAAAAACTTTGCGAAACCGAAATTTCGCAAACTTAAGTACCCTTTTTCTTGAAGATTTGCTTATTTGTGATAAAGTATAAGATAAAAGTCTTACTTGTGATTAATAATTGGTTATTTTTGCTTGTTAAATGCGTTTTCTTCACTATGAACTTTATTTGCAAAGTTGGGGTTCCCATGGGATTTTTGTAATATCCCATGGGATTTTTCATTATCCCATGGGAATTTTGGTTTCTCCCATGGGATTTTTCTCCAGCTTTTTTTATGGGAGAAAAAATCCCATGGGATTTTCAAAAACATAAAACACGTTCGTTTGTGCTTAGTTATCGATTTTAAGCATTGTTAAAGCATTTGTGCTTATTTTCGTTCAATTTACTTTGATAGAAAAAAAATCCCATTTTTTTATGGGAAAAAAAAATCCCATGGGATTTTTTTCTGATTTTTAGAGATTTATTCATGTAACCTTCAGAAACACTACCTTTTAACAAATGATGAGCATTTCTCGCGATTTCAACGCGTTATATCGTGTTTTAAAATAATAAAAAAATCCCATGGGATTTTATTGTCCCATGGGATTTTTTTGTCCCATGGGATTTTTTTTCCCATGGGATTTTTTTTCCAATGGGATTTTTTTTAAGGTATAAGTTTCTAAAAGCTATATAATAATAATAATTATAATAATAATAATAATAATAATAATAATAATAATAATAATAATAATAATAATAATAATAATAATATTAATAATAATAATAATAATAATCGTGCTCAATATGATGAATTTGTACTTTTAATCGACTAATATTTTTATTCGAGCCGATCGTCGAGTCCGAATGGTGAGTATAAGAGCAATTTACCAGTACAAATAAATCTCACTTGTGAAGAGAACGCTACCGTACTATAAAATAATCTTGATAATAAGTCATATCATTTCTCGACAGAAAATGAAAACAGTATCCATATTGATGTCAGCAATGTCCCCTGCTATGATAAATATTGACAAAATGAAAAACCTTGACAATAATTCCGTGTCGAATACGCATTAGATTATAGCAATCAAATTCATATAAGCATTGATAAGATAATTTGCGAAAATGGGTCTTATGTCAAACACGGCAAGCGTAGCTCCATTCCATAATGTCCGGTATTAAGTCACGTCAAGTTTCGTGGTCGAATTATAGCATAATAATCATTTTCACATTACGCGAATCATATGAGTTTCCCTACATATATTGTGTTAAAATTTATGTTACACTAATGTGCGATGATGAAAAGGGGATTTCGGTAATTCTACATTCGCCCGCCTAGTACCGAAATCCCCATATTTACGCCTTAAAGGGTCAATAGGTCATCGGTATGAATGGTTTTTGACTTCACATGAATGTTAAGGTGCAAAAAAATGATATTAATTTTAATTATTAAGCACTCTTGACAGCATTAAGTTGCCTCTCAGTGGGGATTTCGGTTATTCTACACTAGAACTTAAACGCGCGCCGGTACCGAAATCCTGCTGTACAAACCTTCAAGTGTCAACAAAATTATTATAGTGTTTTTTTTTCATTAGCAACCAGTGACATGTATTATCTCCCATTCGGTTACTTCTTTTGGAAAATAATTAGCGGGGATTTCGGTACTGCTACATTCGTACGCCCAGAGCCGAAATCACCCATGTTTACGCCAATCCCCCATATTACGCCTTAAAGGGTCTATATGTCATTATGTTTGGGTTTTGGCTTTGCATTAATGTTGATTTGTACACAATCATATTAGTGTTAATCAGTTAAACACTCTTATCAGAATATTTTTTCCATTATTAAATAGTTTATTAATGTGAAAAATGTGTAAACGAATGTAAAAAAGGTAAAATGTACATTTAAAACATTGGTTACACAAAAGTATATGTAAATATAACATGACATAGTAATAATAAGTCTTCAGAAAGTATTTTCCAAACAAATCTGATGAAACAAATGATATCGTACTACCTTATTTACAATATGCTATACACTTTTGCAATTTAGTTATCAATGTTTAATCAAAGCATAAATCAGGATAATATGTTGCCTCTTAGCGGGGATTTCGGTAATTCTTAACAAGCACATAAACCCGCGCCGGTACCGAAATCCCCGCTGTACAAACCTTCAAGTGTAAAAAAATACTGATTTAGGTTTAAATAAAGGGAACAATAGTATTTTTGGCCACCAAAAAGCACTTCCGCGTCAACAAAACGATTGAAATTATGTCAGAAACCCAGCTTTTCATTGTATATATTGCAATACACCATCGGCCGCCGAGAGCGGAATACTGCGCTTGGCCGCTAAACAATGTGGATTGCATCAAATTAAATGTCAATTTTCGATTTTATTACAAAAATAAACACTGCCTTTTTATAAATATGTCAAGCACGTACACTTAACAAAAAAATCGATATATCTTTATGTAATGTAGAAAAGTAAAGCGCTTTATATATAACAATGTTTTATAATGTCTCTCTGGTTGAGAAAAAAAACTAAACAAAACCATGTAGAACATATATGTTTTCATAATTTAAAAAAAATATTTAATGATGCACGTGATGTTTTATAATTGATATAAGTTCACGTGTCATTGAACGAGTTAAGGGAGAGATGCGAATTAAATTACACATAATTAAAAAATGATACTATACTGTCAGCTTGATTTATAAATTGTGTTCCATCGCGCCAATATATTCATTGTTCCATGAAATTGTGCATAAAAGCAAAACGATTGAAATTATGTCAGAAATCCTGCTTTTCACATGAAATGATCTTTAACACTTTATTTATTCCAATCAGGTAATTAATAATAATAGGGGACGTCTATACTGTGTATTAGAAACTTGTTGTGGTGATCCCTATCTTATCCGCTCAATACACATCCACCTGGCTACTGTACAGAAAAAATTAGATTTACTTCCAAAATAACTGATTTCATTAATTGCTAACTTGTTGTCTACATTTTAAATTAACAACGATAATGGATCAACATCACCGTTGCACAATTATTAAGTTCACAGTAATCTGTACTTTAAATAGATAGCCTAATTAAAGACGGTGCTAATAAAGAACAAAGCGTGAATGTGGATATTAAGAAATTAGATCCTTTTTTGCATGACACTGGCAGTATATCATTTTATCTTATATAAATAAGCCACATTTAAGACATGGATAAAATTAAAATAAGACACATTTGCATCTTTCATTTCTTGAAAAAAAAATAAGCACGCAGTCACATATAAATAAGATACATTGAAGACACAGAAAAAAATAAATAAGACACATTTGCATCTTTCACAAAATTTTCTTAAAAAAACATGTGAAACTGAAGAAAAACATTTATTACTGACACATTATTCTAAAAGTCGACAGGCAACATAAATTCAAAGAGGGAACCACAATTAAATAAGATCAATTTTCGCATGATACTGGTTGTATAGCAAGTAGTCACATATTAATTACAGCTTGCATTAGTTGCAATAATTTTGTTAAGTGCGCGTGCTTCTGAACGTTGCGTTAAGCGAGAGTGTTGTCATTTTGTTAGTTTTATATTTTGGTATTATGTATGATTATTGCTTGTTTTGAATTTGAAATAAACGCTTTCTGGCAAATAAGCATCGTCTTAATTTTAATACAAATAATGAACATTTGACATACAAAATGTCCAATAACATACCGGCAATAACATTATATATATGTTAATTTCTGTGCATGTTTATACCGAAATTATAGCCGACATCGGCAGTTAGGGAAATTTAGTGACACACTTTAACACATCAAACATGCATGATAGTTGTTTTTTCATATGATATTCCCCTGGTTGCTTACCGGTGTATTGGTGCAGTTGATAACCCCGCCGGGACTACAGTAGGGTGCTAATACACACGTGTATCGTGTTCAATACAATCGTCTTAATTTTAATACAAATAATGAACATTTGACATACAAAATGTCCAATAACATATCGGCATTAACATTATATATATATGTTAATTTCTTTGCATGTTTATACCGAAATTATAGCCGACATCGGCAGTTAGGGAAATTTTGTGACACACTTTAACAAATCAAACATGCATGATAGTTCTTTTTTCATATGATATTCCCCTGGTTGCTTACCGGTGTATTGGTGCAGTTGATAACCCCGCCGGGACTACAGTAGGGTGCTAATACACACGTGTATCGTGTTCAATACCCGATCCATGCTACAACGTGTAAGAACGGGAATTTCGGTAATTCTACCTTTTTAAGCTTGCGCACCTCTAATGGGCACATATCCAAATATAATTTAATTAATTATTTTCCTAATCAGCATCATTTCACTAAACTACATGCAAATTTGTAGGTAGCTTTCCATGCTTAAAAAAAAATAAACCGATTTTTTCAAAACCACCCTCACGCTCGGCTTTTGTACAGTTTATTTTCACCTCTGGGGTATATAAAAGTTCCATAATTCATTCAAATTTCCAAATATGGGCATGCAGTTGGTGTGTACAGATGCAGTAAAGGTGTTTAAAGTTTAAACAAGATGAAATAAGTATTCTTTTACAGACATTTATTTTTTACAAATTTTAATCTATGGAATAGCGCCATGAAATGTAAGTGATTTCAGCCAAGTAAAAATTGGGTCGGTTAAAAACAAAGTGTCATAAAATTCAAAATAGTATCATTTAAGTTATATTTTAAATTAAGTTTTTATAGAAACACTATATACAGCAAAAATACCAAAAAATAGACAGATTTGCCATTTACTTTTTGAAATAAAAATAAAAATGCAACATGCATCATTCGTATTTTCAGCAGTAAATTAATCAATTTAGCCATAACGTTGTTTTAATTTTAAAATTGAAGGATGTGCATACAATTTTCAACATATTTAACAATAAACATAGCTTATGTGCTATATTAAATCAAATTACGTTAGAAAAGAAATAAAACGCGTCGCAAAAAGTATGCGATGTCGGCAGGAATCGAACCTGCGCGGGAAAATCCCAAAAGATTTCAATTTCATCGCCTTACCCACTCGGCCACGACAACTTTACATCTGTGTAACCTTAAATTAGATATATATAAGTAAACAGGTAAAAAGGCTCGCTCGATCTTTGAAGAAATCGCGAAATCGTATTTTTCAGATAATAATTGGATCAAAGTCAATATTTATAGTGAAAATAATGTAATCTAAATGAATAAGTTAAACATATATCAAAATTCGAAGTTTGAAAAAAATAAAATGCATCTCTCGGAAATAAGCGGTCATTGAAGATCGGCAATGGCTTATGTATGAAGTGAAAGGACAGTTGAAAGTTTCCATTTTGCACGTTAATGATTCTGATAATATGGTGACAAAGGCAGCAGTCCTATGCAGTATTGTGTTTGACCGGAGAGTAGCGTGATCTGTGTCGGTGTTGGGCGCTCTGAGGGCGCAATCCGGCTACATAGGTACATAGAAACCTCTTGTGGCTATAGTCCATGGATCGGGTTCGGCAGACAGGGAACATGTAAATTTTTATATGTATGTTTTATATCTTAATTACCTAAACGTATATTTATCCTGGTTACTTATTTACTGAGGTATGAGTTAGTCGCAATGATTGTAGATACGTTGTACTATATTTAGTAAGTATTTGGAGGACGAGTGGCACGGGCACGCGCTTTATTATCACTTATGCAAGGAACGCGTTTTGTTTATATACGTATTTTTGATATTCCGATAGGCTTAAGGGAGGTAACTTATTCAAGTAAAACGCGATATTTTTTGCAATGCCTTTTTATAACTCTTGTTTAATTAATTACATACGAATATACAGCTAAATTTAAGATGATTTTTACCAGAAAAAAATTTCGGAGAAAGATATATTGAGATTTTGATATTCCATAGAATGCGAGTCTCCATATATATTTTCTATTGCAGGGGAGGTAATTTAATTTTTTTAAAGTCTCCGAATTGGTCTTTGTTGTATCTATTTACGTTTATTTTCAAGCTTATGGCGATTAAAAAATTAATTATTATTAGTATATGCTCACATGGATATTGGTACGGATATATCGTGTTCATATAACTGTTACTACATCCATTTCATTCATCATTCAGGTCGGGCTACACAAATCTCGTGAAGAGGCCAGTAGGACCTGTAAACAAACTCTCATACACACACTCTTCACTCATCGTGGCGCTCTCGCATGTCTGAGGCGATATATAAGATCGATGTCATATATAATACTGTATTCGCTGGTATTTTCGGTTGATATGTTTGATTGCTTAGGACGCAATGAATATAGTGTATTTATATTTAATCGAAGTGAGCTCATTGTTGTTTCTGGCGGTATTCAATTTCTGGTAATAGTTTCGCGATTAAAGACGTCGGTTCTCGGTTAGGTGTGGAATGTTCTTATTTGTTAATGTGCCAAGTGCTTAAAGGCGGTTTATCGCACTTTATTAGTCGGCGTTTCAAGAAAATGGGTAATAAATGCAAATCAGTAGGTGCTTAGAAGACTTAAGTACGGCAAGAACCACAACTCACTCTGCTAGGAACGATTACCACTGCCTGTCTGCAGCAGACGACAAATGATTCTGCTCTAGCAGTGAATGTATATACCAGCTTGTAAACGCCATTGGCCAGTCAAGTGTTTATCATTAAAATATGCACATATTGGCTGCTTTCATGGAAAACGAGGCTTAATGCACGTCAAATAAGATTAGCCTGTGCACAATGATAAGCATATGCAATGCGAACAAGCTAATCAAGGACGACAAGAGCGAAAAACTAAAGTGCCTTCAGCGCTTTGATTTATAATATACATTATGTCCTATGTTATATGGCGTATAGCTACTAATATATGTGTGTATAACATATGTTAACCGTCTTTATTTTTTAAATAAATGAAATCATACTGAAACTCTACGAATTGAGGATTTACATGTTTTTATGAGCTGTCAAAGATTATTACAAACAACAATTATTATCTTTTTTAATGCAGACACTTTAAAAGACTGTGGGTGCGGACCCAGGATCCTGCGATAAATCAAACGGAAAGGTACTATAGGTACTTAAGCTACGTTGAAGAAACTCGGACATTGTTGACGCCCTGTCTTCAATAAATACTGTTTTTGAGTGAGGTTAAACTTACAAATGTATTTGTTAGCCAATTGACGTGTACCGTGGTATTTTGAAATTATTTTTAAAATAACTGGGCTAAGGATTGGTTTCGGTAGAAAAGTACTGCAACAATTTCGCTAGATTTGAACACATTTTAGCACTCCGCATTATGATATTTTGATTCAATTTTTCATATTTATACCAAGTGAGTTTTCATTTGACCGCCTTGCGGATACAGATCCATTAGCATGTGCTTGTGTATTATAATAACAATTAATGAGTTAATTTACTACTTACAGTATCGTTATTTTCATCAACATCATCGTTATCAACGTTAACATGATCATCATCATCAACATAATCATCATCTCATCATTATCATCATCATCATCATATCATATCATCATCATCATCATCATCATCATCATCATCATCACATCATCATCATCATCATCATCATCATCATCATCATCATCATCATCATCATCATCATCATCATCATCATCATCATCATCATCATCGTCATCATCATCATCATCATCATCATCATCGTCGTCGTCGTCGTCGTCGTCGTCGTCGCCCTCGTCCTCGTCCTGCTCCTCCGCCTCCACCGCATCATCAGCAGCAGCATCGTCATCAGCAACAGCAGCAGCATTATCGTCACTTTCACCAACAACATCGGTATGGTCGTCATCGTCGTGATCATCATCATCAGTGTCATCATCATCATCATCATCATCGTCATTGTTATCGTCGTTGTTCTCCTCCTCGTCGTCGTCATCGTCATCATCGTCGTCATCGTCATTCTCATCATGAACAATTTCAACAACCGTAAAACCTATCGCTCAGCTCATTTTTGCAGTGAATTCGGATGTTATATCAAATCTTTTTGATTAATAGAGTTTGCTGCTTAATGTATTAATAACTAAATAATAATGTTGATAATATTGAAAATAAATGGTTTCAATTTTATTTATCCGTTTAAGATGCAGTATTTGACCAAGTCAATTTGTCGCTAAAAGTAGTCATTACACATTCAATCCAAAAAGCGTTACGAGTTGCTATTGAAACTATAATCGCATTCCGATAAAAATGGTGTCTGTATTAGGGCCTGTTTAATTTCTACGCTTAATTGGAATTCATAAAAATATTTTTAAGGGTACCGGTATATCTAGACACACTCTGTTATCCAAACAATCCTTGTGATCATAAACAAATAAACAATGAAATATAAATAAAATTAGATGATAAAAAATGGTATCTTCCTTTTTGCTGTTGCTAGTTATCAACAGAGTAGCAAAACTTTTAAATATAAATTATATTCAATTCATAGCACGCTTAAAGATTTGAAGTTTATCTAAATCTATAAGCACAAACATATTTATGTTTGTTAATACAAAGCTGTAGCAGTTTTCTGATTGCGCTTGAAAAGATGTGATTGTTGTTGTTGCATTAATAGTATCATTAGTTTGTATTTCCAGATTAGGTATTCCACCATACATTTTGTTTTTAATCAGATGTCTTATAATTGGCATTGCAATATTTCAATAACGAGTAATCAACACAATTGACTTTATGTATTTTTAATTGTTTATCCATATTATCATTAACACTTGAGGGAAAAATAAGCTGTGTCATTTTTATTTTTATTTTACTTATGGTTCAGACAACTCTGCTTTTACTATATGCCGTAATAATTATAAGTTTCCGTTCACTTAAAGATATTGTTTTTTGTGTTGGAAATTTAAATACGAAACATATTTAGAGACAAGTGTGTTATGTTTGTTTGTCAATTATTTAATTGAAGTAGAAATAATACATCAGTGTACATAATTTTATTGTGTTGTTCCCTTCGTTCTTTACTTTAAAAATGCAACTTAACAGCTTTGCAATCAACTGAAATAATATATAAAAAGTAAAAACAATAAACGTTTGGCTTTCTTAATACGATATCATTTCAAACGCTGTTGGAAGGAACCATTGCTTATTAGAGGTTTACAAGGTAATTTACCCAAGTACGCAAATGTAATGGTCGATTGCCCTTAGGCATGATTCTGTTTTATTACTTTAATCCGGTTGTAAAAATGCATGACCGAAGGGTCATCAGATAAGCAAAAACAGGGTCAAAATCTGATAAAATAGCGCTGTTTAACTGACTGTACGAAAATCCGTATGTCCGAAAATTTAGAATCATGAAAACATAAATATTTTGGCTTAAAAAGGAAATGTAAGAAAATTTAGAATGTAAGAGAAAATACGGTGGTTTTATGGTGTTTAAATCGATTAGAAATAGCAAAACCTAAAGACATTATCTCAAGTGTGATTTTCAAAAGATTTTATATGAATGTACACACACGGTAAAACTAGTCTATTAAAATGAAATACCTTCATTGGTTCTCATGTTTTTAATATTTATTAAACATAGGTATTTGTGAACACTTGTTGTTATATAATATTGAAATGTACACGCATACTGAACATAAAATCATTAGCATAACGGCTAAGTTGGTTTTTACTAAGATTGCAATAGTGTTTATTTTATTATTATGAATCTTATGAGGATAATTTTGAAAGTATGACACAGAGTATCTGAAGAAGATATATACATAATCACATATGTTGTTGTTGTTGTGGTTATTGTTTCAATATTTTTATGAGTATCATACATTCAATGACGAATAGCTATTAATTTGTCATACAAACACCATAATTATTATTGGATTGTGGAGATTAAACAAATCGATTCCCTAGTAACTGATATAACTGATACATTTTTTGAGCGACAATTTGAAACTAAATCTAGTATTATTTAAATTTGATTATTTTAATTGCAGACTTTTTTTATTAACCCCAATTATTGTGTACGCAACGTTTCTTTTATTTAAATCGCTGAGTACGAAGCATCAAGCTATTTTTTAATTAATTGACAGTGATCTTTAATGTATGTCATAATATAAATTGAAATCAATCTTAATTAAAGCTTGAGCGGTTGGTTTGTAATAAGTTTTGTAAATGTTGCTGTAGGATATGTATGCACAATAAATACTAACGCTCTGGCATATTGTGATGGTGATATGATTATATATTGCACAATGAATATGTGATGATGTTCTTGTGATAATATTGAGGCTATAATTAGTTTTTGAATTAAGCTAGCTAATTTCAAATAAGATACAAACACATCCCAATCCTAAAATTATCAGTAAGTTATAGTATTGTTTGCCTCTAGGCGCATAATTAGTTGAAGGCCTAGTTTATCTGTTAATCCTCGCCCCATGTGGTGTCCCAGTGGGTACACTGATATTAATACACGATGTATTGGTCCACAATTAAATCTCTTATAAAAACATGTCTCTCAGGTGACTGAAAAATGGCTGTGTAGATACAACAAATACTACTACAACGGAGACTAAGATAACACATGTTACAATTAATTTGTCTTCCTTGCGTTCTTCTTATACGACAAACACTTCTAAAACAAAAAAGCAAAAAGCCGCTACTGCTACTGCTTCGGCTACTCTTACTGCTACTGCTACTGCTACTGCTGCCGCTGCCGCTGCCACTGCCACTGCCGCTGCCACTGCCGCTGCCGCTGCCGCTGCCGCTGCCGCTGCCGCTGCCGCTGCCGCTGCCGCTGCCGCTGCCGCTGCCACTGCCGCTGCCGCTGCCGCTGCCGCTGCCACTGCCGCTGCCACTGCCGCTGCCAGTGCTGCTGCTGCTGCTACTGATAGTGCTACTGCCACTGCTACTGCCACTGCTACTGCCACTGCTACTGCCACTGCTACTGCCACTGCTACTGCCACTGCTACTGCCACTGCTACTGCCACTGCCACTGCTACTGCCACTGCTACTGCCACTGCCACTGCCACTGCCGCTGCTGCTGTTGCTTCTGATAGTGCTACTGCTACTGCTGCTGCTGCTGCTTCTGCTGCTGTTGCTGTTGCTACTGCTACTGCTACTGATACGGCTACTGATACGGCTACTGATACTGCTACTTCTACTGCTACTGCTAGTGCTACTGCTACTGCTACTGCTACTGATTCTGCTACTGCTACTGCTGCTGCTGCTACTGCTGCTGCTGCTACTGCTGCTGCTGCTGCTACTGCTACTATTGATAATAATTCTCCTTCTACTTCTATTTCTAATATTGATAGCGATGCTTCATAATTTATTTTTAAATGTATCATTTTGTTAAAACAGGAAAGAACTGTTTTATATATTTTCTTAAAGGGATCTTTTCACGCTTTGGTAAATTGACAAAATTGAAAAAAGTTGTTTCAGATTCGTAAGTTTTCGTTTTAGTTATGATATTTGTGAGGAAACAGTAATACTGAACATTAACCATGCTCTAATATAGCCATTATATGCATCTTTTGACGATTTTAAAACCTAAAAATTATAAAGCGTTGCAACGCGAAACGATTGAATAATTTGGAGAGTTCTGTTTTTGTCGTTAAATTTTGTGAAACTACGAAGATTGCTTATATAAGGTATAAAATACGTCGAGAATGTGTACTCGGCGGAATAGCTCAGTAGGCATAAGCGTTTATACTACAGGACTCTGCCAGGACTCCAGGGGTCACTGGTTCGAACCCTGCTCCGGGCAATGTACATTTCCTTTTTTTTATTTTTTTTTCTTGATTTTTTACTGGAGCTTTTATGATCCAATGTTTACATTTATCAATATAAAGCATTTAATGAATAAGTTAAAAAAAAAATGCCAAAATCTGTGAAAAGGCCCCTTTAAAGGTGTAAAGAATCTAAACTTTTCTGCGATTAAAGTTTTATTTAACTGGATTAGTATAGGCCACATAACAGACGCTATTGTACTGATTTGTACTAAACAACATTTTGTCATAATCAACAGTTTTAACATGCCGCAGTTTCCTTGGAAGTTGACCTTTGATTGGAGTTATGTATAAAACATTTACAAGGTATTTGTTGACAGTTTGTCCTGTCACAATTATATATTAGTTGAGCCAAACGTGTGATAAAGATCCCTTTTGGGGTGGCGATAAATACTATTTATATTGTTCAACAGTGGGAGACTGAGAAAACATATGTTACAATTAATTTGTCTACTTTGCCTGCTTCTTCTTTATATATTTTTCTTGCTAATCGTTTTAGTTTAGTTTTAGTTAAGTAGGTATATCAATTTACATTTTTTGATAGATATTTATTTGGATAGTAATAGTATGTTTTATTTGACTTGACATCATTGAACCGGTTTATTCATTGATAAGATCGGGATCTCCACAGGTGTTTAATCTCGATTGTTAGGTGGGGAGAAGGGTCCGAATGATAATGTTGTCGTCGGCTTACGAATCACATTTCACAAGTTTTAGACAAATATGCATACGTTATAAACCTAATTTAAGTATTACATAGATAATAACTTATATTTATTTTGATGAACTACGTTTAAGGTATAAAACTATAATTATCTATGTGTTGTGTGCCGCATACATACCATCTTGCTTTTTTAAATTTGATCACAACGGTCAGAAGTCATAAACATTCATTATGCATGGTTGCTAAAGCACAGTGTATACTAACTAACCTATGTTTATTGTTGTTTGCTAGGGTTATTATTATTATGTTTTATTTTTTTTTATTTTGGGGGGGGGGGGGTGGGAGGGCTTTTATAGAAGATTTCAACTAGTCCTTCAATTAACGAAAAAAAAAAAATAGACAGCTTCATTCATGCTGTTCTATTATGGTGCTTTAACGCATATAATTATGTATGGTTGATGAAGCACATTGTATGCTACCGATGTTTATTGTTGTTTGATGATGATGTTAAGTTGGTGTTGCTGTTGTTGTTAATGATGATGATGAGGAGGAGGAGGAGGAAGAAGAAGAGGAAGAAGATGATGATGATGATGATGATGATGGTGGTGGTGGTAGTAATGACGACGACGACGATGATGATGATTTTTGATTATGATAATGAGATTTGAATTAAATTAATGCGCAAAGATTTTTCTTTTAGCGGCCAAATGCAGATATCTGCGCTTGGCCGCTGTAAGGGTTATGTAATATTTGCAATCTACATAGGAGTCAATAGCAGATACCAAGCACCCATATGCTTATGAGAAACAAAAGCAAAATATTGGCAATCGCTGAAATCTCGAATATGACTTAATCATTTTATTAAATGAAAACCGGTAACTATTTTAAACGGTTATTATATTGCAACAACTTAGCGGTTGTTATCCAAAAGACCATTGTTTATAATTACAGGGACGTCAATAGGCCAAACTATTCAGGAAATATGATTTGAGTCGTCAAGGATAGATTTTGAGATCAATGTACGTCCGATGAGATTTAAAGGGAGTTGGAGGCGTAGGGACAGATTCGTTCGAGTACGCGATCATTTGAGAACAAATTATGTTGAAGCTTTATCGGAATTCCGGAAATTTGCGATCGGTACCGATTTTTCCTGGTTCTTTTTTATTGATTCTGATAAGTTAGCGGCCGGCACGGACATGAATATTAACTGACGAAACCTCTTCGCTACTTTCCGAAAATCTTCGACATGTTGCAAATATCCGTAATATTCCGCATTGTACTCACCAGAAATTGCAACTAGAAAGACTACAATAAATCAGTTAGCTACGGCTCGGGCGGGGATTTACCTATTATCCCTGTAAGGGACCTAATGCCCCAGACTACCGGCTATTTTTTCCGGAATTCGAACTTGATACACTTGATATCCCTGAATTAAATATTTATATCCGCAATTTTGATCTCTAGAGTGCTGACTGTTAGTATTGTATTTGACTGGAATGACTGTCGATTATGTGTTTTTAAGATTAAAACAAGCTTACGAAGAACTTTGTGTTTGCTTTTTGTACGCTTTCTTTTTAAAAATGTATTGTCCGCCACGGACGCAACAATTGACCAAATGTACCAGATTGTGGTCTCTTTAAGTGCTATGATTTTACTGCCGTGATATCTTTAACAAACTACACATTATTGATCGTGGACGTTTTATACTCTTATTGAATTTGTTTTCCCCAAAATATGCTCTTCTATTAGTAGATGTTTAGGTGACGATGTTCTAATTATAGATCTTACACGGCCAAGAAACACTAGATAGGTCTTTGCAAAGAGAGCTGTTGGATATCGTGAATGCGTTCAATGTGGCCTGTTATTTCAGAAAGCTATGTGCAATGTTTTATGGGGATTTCTATCAAATTGCCAATTGCAAAATTTGATTTAATTCATTCGGACCTACAAGCGGGAAACTTCTTCATTAAAATTTAATGGGCTTTTAAGAAGTTCGTTGAAAGGCCAAATTTGACGTTAAACAGCAACGGCCGAAAAAATTGCTACTCAGTCTTATTTATCACTTTTTTTGTAAGATTTACCAGTAGACGTTCTTCAGTGAAATTAAGCAAACACACAGTGCCGACAAATATGGAAGGGTATTTAGGTAAAAATTACATCCTTCTTTGTGACTGTGTCATGATTCTTGATGGTACTTTCAATTAGTATGTAGACACCTTTTCATGCTTGATGACACTTACATCTTGCCTGATGTCCAATGTCTATTTACATTCTGCTTAATGGTATCATGCATGTGTACAGATGCAACATTCTTGTTCGTTAATTGCATGCTGCATATGTGTATGTTGGTTTGTGCAGAGAGACTTGTGCAATAGGCGCAGTGCATAATGAAATCAAATATTAATGCGTTTAATAATTAACGCGATGGTAAGATGTGAGTTTCACCCAAGCACAAAGCAACATACTATCATGCATGATACAATGATGTCAATTGACAGTCATTCCGAAATGCTACGGAGGACTACGGAAATTTACGGCGTATAACGGAAATTTTATGTTATAGGAGAAGTTGCGCACCTTTGTAAGATATTTGCTACTGAACCGAAATTAACCGCGTGTTTGTAGACTTAACTTTTTTTGGTTAATGACTAACCATAATTTTGTACAGTAATTTACCTTCAATAACCAAAGAAAGTCTATGGATATATTTCAATATATGCTACTAATGCATGTATGCAGAGCTCCAAATAAGACGCTTAAAGTCGTAAAATGTTTACATTATATGCATTGATATTGAGTTTTACGCATGATCACACATTTTGAATTCTTATTTTATTTTTCCAATGTGTAACCGTACGCACAGAATTTAAGTCTACTTTTTACTAAATTTAATTCAATTTTTACGACTTTAAGCGTCTTATCTGGAGCTCTTCTTAGACTATAAACCTAAATGCGGATGTGCCAAAAATTATATTTACCTGAAAAAAAAAGAATTAATAATAGACTTTAAGGCTGGATTATTATAGAGTGTAAACCAAGATTTTGCTGAAAAAGTTATCTGGAACTTTGCATGTATGTTGAGAGGAAATCGATTACATAATTTCAAATTTACTAGAGTACTTTTATATTGCACCACATAAAAATGCTTTAAAACTATAATATTGAAGTGCACATATAAACTTTATTATAGATGGGTAGGTATTTCGTGTCAATCTCTTTCACATATGAAAGAGCTGTTTGGTCATGCTGCTTAAGTACATATAGATGCATGACACAATTTAGATTAAGCAAAATAAAACACTAGGTATTTGCCAAGAGTCAAATATATACGAGCAGTAAGAGCGTAATCGTGCACAGCGAGACTTACTCATGTAGAATTGAAACTCTTATTGCTTTCTTTCGAAATAATTCATGTGTCCGATCTAATATGCAATATGCCCGGTGTTTTTTTTGCGGATTAATGTTCCGTTTTAGATCCATAATTAACGAATGGCCTCAATATTTTCAAAAATTAACACCGGAATAATGTTCACCGACATTTTTTCATACAGATTGGATATAAATATTATAGAGCTTAACAAAAAATACATTAAGCCCTGTTCTCCCGGCACACGTGCTGGACACACAGGTGGTTAGCGTGTGGCTATGATCATAATTAGTGAAAACATCTTTTGAATGATAAATAATCATATTAAAACGAAAAATCAAATTTTCTATATATAAAATCACTACCGTTTTATATATAACAAGGTATCCAACTCGAAATCATCCGAAAACGGGGTGCATCGTTTGAGCAGCCATTACTAAATTAATTTTGCAGCGATTTTTCATGACCCGGTCTTATTCAACGCAGAAATGAATTTCCTTTTAGGAAATGTATATATATTGTTATATTTCTACACATGCTGGGTCAAATTTTAAGAAATAAAGCTATACATAATTCGCTTGACCCAGTTGTTTATCGATCAGACCGTATTTATGAATGAAATCTCCAGTTGTAAAGACACAACTCCGCATTGGAGCAATGAAATCACTCTTGTGTTTAAAATGTCAGTTTGGTTGAAATGTATGTAAACAAAGTTGAAATGCGTTGGACAGTTAGTTTTGATGCATAATTCTACGGCAAGCACGGTAAGAATTTTTTTTTCATACGTTTTATTGAATTATGGTATCGAGGGTTCGTGAACTTTGCAGGGAAATGCCCATTTCCCCGTGAAGATTTCAGTCATGAATACTGTCTGATCGATCACAGCTGGGTCACGCGAGTTGTGTATCGTGTTATTTTTAAAAGTTGACCCAGTATTTGTAAAAATATTGCAAGACATATACATTTCCAGAAAGGAAATTTATTTCTGCGTTGAATAAGACCAAGATCGTGAAAATCGCTGCAAAATTGATGAAGTAATGGCTGTTTAAAACGATGCATCCCGTTTTCGGATGATTTCGAGTTGGATACCTTGTTGAATATATATTTAACTTATTTTTTTTAAGAAAAGTTGATTTTTCGTTATAATATGATTACTTATCATTCCAAAATATGTTTTCACTAACTAGTATTATAGCCACACGCTAACCACCTGTAGCTGGACACTTTTAAAAAACACTATACAAATTCAAGTACTTATGCACTTAATTGATTGTAAACAATGACGGTTGAAATCCGTGCGTGGGAATTTTTCTGGTAACCAAGAGCGACGTCAACGTTCATGACAAACCTGTTATATGACATTTATTTATTGATTTTTTCCACTTGATTGAAAATTATGTTTTATGATATTTTAATACATGTAGATGAAGTAGTTGTTTTCTCAACGAGGAGTACAATAGTTGTACAGTACTAGACACGAGTACTTGTAACTTTCAGGTTTCTCTGTATACCACAGACATTATATAGTCATAAAATGATAAATATGTGTTTATAGAAATTGTAATTATAGCATGGTTAACAGACTAGAGAAATCTGAAAGTTTCACGCACAGGTCTGTGGCAATGGGGTTTGGGCTACTTTATAAATATGAGGTCGATATGCAATGCCATCGGTAGATTACGTCTACTGTAATTATTTGGACTAGGGAAGGGCCAACAATTCCAACACATCAGCCCGTTATGTTCTGAATAAAATACATGTATAATTTCTCGAGTGCCAATTGCATCTTACAAATATCAAAAACATTCACGGCAGTCAATTCATTGTGTAAACTTACTGGTCTTCATGACAATAATGAACGTATTTAGTTTAATGGAGATTATATAACGAAGGGAACTAATTCAGCTTATTCAGTTTACTAGTCAAAATGATTCGGAATGTTTTTCCGCTTTTTTTTCCGAAAAGTAATTTATTCAACATACGGAAAATAAACGCGCGCCACCTGATGTCATAATTTAGTAACTTGCATTCTGCTTACTGCCTGTTGCTAACTGCCGTTGTTAATGACGCTTAGTGGCAAAACCGATTATGACTGGTTTCAGGAATAATGAAACAACACAAACATTGGATAGTCACCAAGCATGTTGAAACAATCATCAAGTATAACCGATAGAGAACAAGCATGTTGGAACTGTCATGAAGCATGTTAGAATAAACATCACGCATAATGTAAATATTATTCATGAATGATGTAATGTTTGCAGCAATCATCAAGTATAACGAATAGACAACAAGCATGTTGGAATTGTCATCAAGCAAATTAGAATAAGCAGCAGTCATAATGGAAATATTCACCACGAATGATGTAACTTTTACCTATATATCCTTCCATAGACATGTGTTGTTACTAAAATAGACATAGAGATTTGAGCATTGGGAGTGACCCTAATTATACTGTGCTTTAGCAGTATTACGGAATACCGTTAGTGCAATAGTGGTTTACACATTAAATCCAGAGGGAGAGAACGCGAGAACGCGATAGTACGATGGCGACAATGTGACAATACGATGATGACAGGGTGACAATACGATGGCGACAATGCGAGAACGCGATAATACGATGACGACAATCAGACAGTGCGATGACGGAGCAGTGCGACAATACGATGGCGACAGTGAGATAGTACGATGGCGACAATACTACAGTTCGATAGTGCGATATATACGATGACGAACCAGGTGCGAAAATACGATGACGACAGTGCGACAATACGATGGCGATAGCCGACAGTGCGATAGTAAGATGGTTGCCAATGCGACTAACGCGATAGTATGATGGCGACAATCGAAAAATGCGATGGCGACAGTGCGACAAATACGATGGCGACAATGCGATAGAACGATGGCGACATTGCGATGGATACCACGGCGACAGTACGATATGACTATCGCATTGTCGCCCCCGTACTAATCGCACTGCCGCCATTGTATTGTCGCACTGTCGCATTGTCGTCATCGTACTAGCGCGTTTTCGCAATCGTACGAACGCATTGTCGCCATCGTATTGTCGCACTGTCGTCATCGTACTTTCGCGTTCTCGCATTCTCGCCCTCTGGATTTTAATGAGTAACCACGGTGGCCCTAACGGTATTTTGTACAGTAAAGTGCGTAAAATCTGGTTGGAATAACAATTTTTATGCCGAAACAGATGTTGAAAACCCGACTTTGTTTTATAAGTAGTAGTCTAAATATACAATGAGTTTTCCGAGCATTAAATAAACATATTAAAATAAAATTCATGTTCGTATCAGTTGAAGTTCTTGTTAATAGTAGAAGCAAAGAACACAATAAAACGCTGATTGGGCTTACTAATTTGAGGCAAGAAAAAACACATCGCGCTATTATATATAACATATAACGACGGCATCCGCAAAGTTCGAGCGCCCGTCTCGGGGCCGTCGTTTCCGGTGAAAGTTTCGCACAGGAGCTACCGAGTTTGGATATGAGACCACGAATCATGGCTTGACTTTATATATCAGTCAGCGTAGTACCTGACCAGACTGCGCGGTTGGACAAGCTAGGATGGACCAACTTCGGCCGCATATGACATAAGACCCATTTTAAACATGACGCGGGTCATCTGACCTTTATAATGTGTATATAGCTTTGAATGGAATTTGCACATAGTTTTTGGCATGGACTTATTGTTATGTTAATGGGTTGCACGCTTTCAAAAGCAGAGGGCATATATAAGATCAATTATACTACGGAGTTCATTTTCTGTTGCAAAATGAAATGCAATAAAGATTGTTACTCAGCGGTGTGTACAGTATGACAGCGTTGTCTGTCTGCGATGCATTTATACTGGTTCTAAGCTGGCATACTCACCAATTGGACTCAACCATCTGCTCGAACAAGAAATGATAAGTTCTACTAGCATAAACCTTTAATTGTAACTCATTTTAAAAATATTCATGTTATTTATATTATTCAATTTATTATTCAAAATTATAATTATTATTTCCTTTATTGTTGTTTTTCGCATTAAGAAACTTATTCGGCTTACGAAACTGAAAAATCCCATTGGAAAAAAATCCCATGGGAGAAAAAATCCCATGGGAGAAAAAATCCCATGGGATTTAAAAATCCCATGGGATTTTTTGTTTTTTTTAAACACGACTAAACGCATTAAAATATCGTAGTTGTTCATCATTTCATAAAATATGATGTTTCTGAAAGTTTCATGAATAAATCTCTCAAAATAAGAAAAAAATCCCATGGGATTTTTTTCTCCCATTTTAAAATGGGATTTTTTTATTACTAAATATTTTTATATATAATTGGCATAAAACCAATATACAGTCCTTAAATAACGTTAAAATACTTGCAAACGCAAATAAAACACGTTTTTTAAAATGTTCAAAATCCCATGGGATTTTTCTCCCATTTGCAAATTATGGGAGAAAAAAAATCCCATGGGAGAAAAAATCCCATGGGAAAATCGAAAATCCCATGGGAAAATGCAAAAATCCCATGGGAACCCCAACTTTGCTTATAAATTTCATAGTGAAGAAAACGCGTTTTTTGAGTGAAAATAACCAATTATTAATCAACGATAAGACTTTTATCGCATACTATGTCTCAAAGTAGCAAATCTTTAAAAAAGGGTACTTAGTTTGCGAAATTTCGGTTTCGCAAAGTTTTT